>NC_135989.1:15607510-15757510 GCF_053455715.1 Rhinoraja longicauda
CCCCCGACACCACTTAAACTAATACGCTCACCCCCCCCACCGGACCTATTAACTAATACGCTCCCCCCCCCCCCCCAACGGACCTTTAACCAATGCGCTCCCCCCCCACCGAACCATTAACTAATACGCGCCTCCTCCCCCCCGAACCTTTAACCAATGCGCTCCCCCCCCCCACCGAACCATTAACTAATGCGCTCCCCCCCCCCCCCGACCTTAACTAATGCGCTCCCCCCCCCCACTGGACCTTTAACTAATGCGCTCCCCCCCCCCCCAACCATTAACTAATACGCTCCCCCCCCCCCCCCAACCATTAACTAATACGCTCCCCCCCACCGGACCTTTAACTAATGCCCCCCACGAGCCATTAACTAATGCGCTCCCCCCCCGAACCTTTAACTAATGCGCTCCCCCCCCCCGAACCTTTAACTAATGCGCTCCCCCCCCCCCCCGGACCTTTAACTAATGCACTCCCCCCCCCCCCCCCCCTCCTGGACCATTAACTAATGCGTTCCTCCCTCCCCCCCACTGGACCTTTAACTAATGCGCCCCCCGGGAAGGTGTAGTCGCCGTCGCCTCTCCCGCTGGGGAGGATGCGGACACCCGCGCCGACTGACAGGAACGCCTGCCAATGAGCGTGCGGGGTGAGGAGAGCTCAGCTGCCGCTCTCCCCGTCCCGTCCCCGTCCCCCCGCACGCACTCAACCCCGCCGCCGGGAAGTCTAGTCGCCGTCGCCTCTCCCGCTCGGGGGGGGGGGGGAAGGGGGGAGGAATCGGGCAGCGCTGACCGCTGGGAGGTGTAGTAGCCTCTTCCCTCTCCCCCTCCCCCTACCTTCATTCTGTTAGACAGTGCTGGCGGGCCATAAAATAATAATCTGACCTCGGCCGCGATTGGCCCCCGGCCGGACTTTGGACATGTCTGCAGTGGAGGAACACAACATGCCATCTGAGCAATGATGCACAGAGTCCCTTGCCAAGAGTAGGTGAATCGAGGACCAGAGGACATAGTTTTAAGGTGAAGGAGAAACGATTTAATAGGAATCTGAGGGGTAACGTTTTCCACACAAAGGGTGGTGGGTGTATGGAGCGGAGCATTCCCATTCCCAGTCGGACCTTTCTGTCATGGCCTCCTCCAGTGCCATAGTGAGGCCCACCGGAAATTGGAGGAACAGCACCTCATATTTCGCTTGGGCAGCTTGCAGCCCAGCGGTGTTAACATTGACTTCTCCAACTTTAGATAGTTCCTCTGTCCCTCCCTTCCCCTCCCCCTTCCCAGATCTCCCTCTATCTCCTGTCTCCACCTATATCCTTCTTTGTCCCGCCCCCCTGACATCAGTCTGAAGAAGGGTCTCGACCCGAAACGTCGTCCATTCCTTTTCTCCCGAGATGCTGCCTGACCCGCTGAGTTACTCCAGCATTTTGTGAATAAATACCTTCGAGCTGCCAGAGGAGGTGGTTGGGACCATCCCAACATTTAAGAAACAGTTAGACAGGTACATGGATAATGTAAGAAGGAACTGCAGATGCTGGCTTAAACCAAAGATAGACACAAAAAGCTGGAGTAACTCAGCGAGACAGGCAGCATCTCTGGAGAGAAGGAATGGGTGACGCTTCGGGTCTTCAGTCTGAAGAAGAGTCTTGACCCGAAACGTCACCCATTCCTTCTCTCCAGAGATGCTGCCTGAACCACTGAGTTACTCCAGCTTTTTGTGTCTATCTTAGGTACATGGATAGGACAGGTTTGGAGGGATATGGACCAAACCCGGGCAGGTGGGACTAGTGTAGCTGGGATATGTTGGCCGGTGTGGGTAAGATGGGCAAAGGGCCTTGAGTAGTGGGACGTTTGAGTTCAATTTATTGTCACGTGTACCGTACAGTGAAAAGCTTTTGTTGCGTGCTATCCAGTCAGTGGAAAGACAATATATGATTACAATCGAGCCGTGTATTGTCTTTCCGCTGATGGGTTAGCATGCAACAAAAGATTTTCACTGGCGCTCCATCGTTGCTCTATCATCGATAAAGAAAACTTATCTTCATCCTCACAGTGAGATGCATTCCCGCCACCCATCAATAGGACCTCAGTCTCCCTCTATGCCCTGAGTAATTGTATGCATATCTCCTCCCTCCCCTCACCCTCATGCCAAAAGCCAAATGCAACTGGATGTCCATGAATTAATGGAATGATCGAGAGATATCTCACCTCTTCTTCTTCCATCAACTGCAGCATCTTGCCCAGGTCAAGGCTGCTGAGCTGCCGATGGAGTTGCAGCAGCTTATCATCGGTCACTGACAGCAAGTCCAACACATACTCCTCTGAGCTGGAGTTCAGGGCCACTGTGCCAATGCTATCCTGTGACTGCACAAAGTGGACATTTTAGTTACTTGGCATTTTCCCGCAACTGAGCAGCAACTTAAGAACATTACTGAAGAGCATAGCAAACACTTTACAGTCAGAGGGTCTGGCAGAATTATCGTAACATGTTGCCAACTGAGGTTACTCCCTGTATTGAATAATTTAGACTTTAGACTTTGGAGATACAGCGTGGCTCCAAGCCCTTCAGTCCACCAGTCTGCGCCGACCAGCAATCCCCGCATGCTAGCTCGATCCTACACAGACTAAGGACAATTTACAATTATACCAAGCCAATTAACCTGTACTTCTCTGGAGAGTGGGAGCATATCGGAGCACCTGGAGAAAGCCCACGCAGGTCACGGGGAGAACGTACAAACTCTGTACAGACAGCACCCGCAGTCAGGATTGAACCCGGGTCTCTGGCGCTGTGAGGCAGTAGTTCTATCACTACGCCACCGTGCCGCCCTAATTGATCAGATTGCTGCTTATCTGAAACTTATTGGATCCAATCTGATTAGTGATTGGGTAATGGCACAGTGGCACAGCAGTAGAGTTGCTGCCTTACAACGCCAGAGACCTGGGTTCGATCCTGACTACGGGTGCCGTCTGTACGGAGTTTGTACGTTCTCCCCGTGACCATGTGAGTTTTCTCCAGGAGCTCCGGTTTCCTCCCACACTCCAGAGAAGTATAGATTTGTAGGTTAATTGGCTTCTGTGAAATTGTGTATTGTCTTTAGTGTGTAGGATAGTGCTAGTGTACGGGATGATCGCTGGTCGGCACAGACTCGGTGGGCCAAAGGGCCTGTTTCCACACTGTATCTGTATAGTCTAATCGCCGAGTGGAATTCATCAGAATATTCACTATTTGGAATCCCTGACTGCAGTCTCTGAAATCAAGTGGATTATCACCCCATTTCAGATACTTTGAAATTGGTTATTCTCTGGAATTTATTCGAATTGGTCTGAACCACTTTCAGAATAGAGCAGATCCCTTATCTAGAACACCTTGGAATTAATCACATTATTACCCATCTGAAAACTATGGAATCCATCAGATTATTATTCTGTCTGAAATCAATCTGATGTCAATTCCGGAACACTATGGAATCCATGCATTAACCTGCCAATATACGCGCACTGTCTGAAATACTCTGTTGTGATGATTTGGGCCACTGAGGCAACATACGATGAGCGTTTGACAGCACTGAGCCTCTACTCACTGGAGTTTGGAAGGATGAGGGAAGACCTTATTGAAACTTACCAAATGGTGAAAGCCCTGGGTAGAATGGACTTGGAGAGGATGTTTCCACTAGTGGGAGAGTTTAGGACAAGAGGTCATAGCCTCAGAATTAAAGGACGTTCCTTTAGAAAAGAGGTGAGGAGGAATTTTTTTTATAGTCAGAGGGTGGTGAATCTGTGGAATTCATTGCCACAGAAGGCTGTGGAGGCCTTCAACGGATACTTTTAAGGCAGAGATAGATAGATTCTTGATTAGTATGGGTGTCAGGGATCATGGGGAGAAGGCTGGAGAATGGGGTTAGGAGGAAGAGATAGATCAACCATGATAGAATGGTGGAGTAGGCTTGATGGGCCGAATGACCTAATTCTGCTCCTATAGACAATAGACAATAGGTGCAGGAGGAGGCCATTCGGCCCTTCGAGCCAGCACCGCCATTCAATGTGATCATGGCTGATCATTCTCAATCAGTACCCCGTTCCTGCCTTCTCCCCATACCCCCTGACTCCGCTATCCTTAAGAGCTCTATCCAGCTCTCTCTTGAACGCATTCAGAGAATTGGCCTCCACTGCCTTCTGAGGCAGAGAATTCCACAGATTCACAACTCTCTGACTGAAAAAGTGTTTTCCTCATCTCAGTTCTAAATGGCCTACCCCTTATTCTTAAACTGTGGCCCCTTGTTCTGGACTCCCCCAACATTGGGAACATGCTTATCATTATTAACTTATGAACTTACAACTTTCACGTGTTGCATCTTGTCAGAGACGTGCTCCATGCCAGCTTTAGTGGACAGAATGATGCGGTTAACGTATTCAAGGTGCTCTGTCGATTTATCCCTTCGACTTTGCTCATCCTCCAGGTGAGCTTGCAGGTCTGTTAACAATTTCTGCTCACTGTATCAAAAATCAGGAGGAACGTGGAAACATTTTTACATGAAGCAATTATGTATGAATAAAGAGGACAATGCATGCGACAAGCCTTGAGCCACTTCGTGTTCCGATTTACTGTTTACAATCAATTGCTTGTCTCCCGAACAAAGTTCACTCAAGTGATTGAAAGAAGAAAATATAAAATAGCTGTCAAATTATAGTTTTGAGTATAAGTTTGATCTCCTTAAGAAGTGGCAATCACACATGTTCACATTAAACTGGAGAAATCCGCACATAGGTGAGCCCATTGTAGTGCAGAAGGCATTCAAAAAATAACGAATGAGGTTATAATGGGGTTACTAAACATGGGTTATCAACCTCGGTAGAAAGAGTTTCAGCTGTTTAAAAACAAAAAAATGGGATAGAGATAAAAAATCTGAAGAAATATTTACACAGATCCTGGCAACTGAAAAGAAGCACAGAACAACAAAAACAACGGGCGGCACGGTGGCACAGCGGTAGAGTTGCTGCCTTACAGCGAATGCAGCGCCGGAGACCCGGGTTCAATCCCGACTACGGGTGCTGTCTGTACGGAGTTTGTACGTTCTCCCCGTTTCCTGCGTGGGTTTTCTCCGAGATCTTCCGTTTCCTCCCACACTCCAAAGACGTGCAAGTTTATAGGTTAATTGGCTTGATAAATGTAAAAATTGTCCCTAGTGTGTGTAGGATGGTGTTAATATGTGGGGATCGCTGGTGGGCCGAAGGGCCTGTTTCCGCGCTGTATCTCTAAACTAAACTAAACAACAAAAAGTTAATAAAACAAAGTAAAAGCTATAAAATGGTGTACGAACAGCTTAGTTACATTGACTGTCAAAATTTATACGATTTTTACAACAAATATATTGGCCCCTAAAAAAACTGATGAAGGCAAAAGTTTACTGTTTGACCAGTTTACTCCAGTTTTCTCCAGTTTACTGTGAACAGCCATCGCCACTTCTTAAGGAGATCAACATTACTCAAAACTATAACTTGATAGCTATTTTATTTGTTTTCCTTTCGGCCACTTTCAGTGAACTTTGTTATTTATGAAAGGCAAGAGGGGGAAATGCAACCTAATTCTGTTGTCAGTAACTGCTAGAACCTTATTAAGGATAGAGGAACTGAATACCTGGATTTGTTTAGGTCATTGGAGGCAGATCTGACTGAAGTTTTTGAAGAAGTGAGTAAATTATTGGTTTGGGGAATATTGATGGATGTTATTTAAATGTACTTGTCCAACTCTTTACCATTGAAAGTTTTCGAATTTTTTTGCCATTAAGTATGTTAACCAAAGTAAAAATTCATGTAACTGAAGGCAATTAATGACCTAGTAATGAACAGTATAACAGTATAACAGAGCTTTATTTGTCGTTCGGCACCGAAGTACCGAACGAAACTACATAGCAGCCACAGAAAAAAAGAACACAAGACACATAGCCCCAACACAAACGTCCATCACAGTGACTCCAAACACCCCCTCACCGTGATGGAGGCAACAAAACTTCCACTCTCTTCCCCATGCCCACGGACAGACAGCTCGTCCCCGACCGAAGTTAAATGAACAGCAGGAGACAGAGAGGACAGATAATGGGAAGGTACCCAAAATGCCAGGATATATTTAGAAGCTGAAATTATTCAATTTATTGATAAATTACTCATAGGATAGAATAGAAAGCCATGTATCAAATCTAACAGAATAGCATTGTTATCAACGTGGATGGCTAACCAGGCAGTGGAAAGACAATAGATGATTACAATCGATCTATTTACAGTGTACAGATACATAATGAAGGGAATAACGTTTAGTGCAAAGTAAAGTCCAGTACTGTCTGATTAAAGCTAGTTCGAGGGTCTCCAATGTGGTAGACAGTAGCTCAGGACTGCTAACTGGTTGTTGGTAGGATGGTTCAGTAGCCTGATAACAGCTGGGTAGAAACTGTTCCTGAATCTGGAGGTGTGGGTTTTCTTATTTAATGGTGAAAATGGTTCAAAGGACTACTGCTGTTTATATATTCGTATATTCAGTGTAGGGTGTTGAGACAGAATAGTGAGCTGCACATGTGGTCAGGAATATAGGGTTGCCAACTGTCCCGTATTAGCAGGGACATCCTGTATATTGGGCTAAATTGGTTTGTCCCGTACGGGACCGTCCTTGTCCCGTATTAGGCCCGGGGGGGGGGGGGGGGTTATAGGCCCGGACAGTGTAGGCCCGGACAGTGTAGGCCCGGACAGTGTGGGCCCGGACAGTGTGGGCCCGGACAGTGTGGGCCCGGACAGTGTGGGCCCGGACAGTGTGGGCCCGGACAGTGTGGGCCCGGACAGTGTGGGCCCGGACAGTGTGGGCCCGGACAGTGTAGGCCCGTACACTGTAGGCCCAGACACTGTAGGCCCAGACACTGTAGGCTCGGACACTGTAGGCCCGGGCGCTGCCTAACGGAGGTTGCGTAGTAACCCGCCTCCCTACCCGGGTGGCCGCCATTGGTGGAGTGAGAGCACGTCGTGGCCGCTGGCTGGGTGAGGTCAGGTGGGAAGCAGGGCGGTGACGTCACCTTTTATCCCTTATTTGGGAGTGAGGAAGTTGGCACCCCAAGCAGGAAATACAATAATATTCTTCATACCTGGAGAGTTTGGTTTCACCAGAATATTTCATGAGATCATACTCTCCTTGTAGCCTCTCCTTTTTCTCCTTCAATTGTACCAACTGGTCCTTATTCTCCAGCTCCAGTTGCTGCAAGTGCTTCAGAGTTTCTCCCTGCAGTACGTAGTGTTTCACTATATCCTGAGGTCAAACACAAGGCAAGCTGAAGCCAGAAAACCTCAGTATTCTGCACATTTTAATTATAACACTAACAAAGGGTGGCACGGTGGTGGAGTTGCTGCCCCACAGAGCTTGCAGCGCCAGAGACCTGGGTTCAATCCTGACTGCAGGTGCTGTCTGTACAGAGTTTGTACATTCTCCCTGTGACCTGCGAGATTTTCGGTTTCCTCCCACACTCCAAAGACGTACAGGTAAGTAGGGTAAAATTGGCTTGGTATAAATGCAAATTATCCCTAGTGTGTGTAGAATTGTGTTAATGTGCGGGGATCGCTGATCGGTGGGCTGAAGGGCCTGTTTCCGCGCTGTATCTCTAAACTAAACTGAACTAAACACTCAAGCACTCAGCACTGTATTCTATGGCAACATCCCTTTACTCCATGATTCTGGTAGAAGAGCCTAAGATTTACTGGTCCCCAGTCATGTTTTCTCTTACCCAGACAACTACCTGAATCTGTAGCTCGTCCAGAGTCTAAACTGGGAATCTTCTTCAGTTTGCCTCAATTATTGGGTGGCACAGTGGCAGAATTGCTGCCTTACAGCGCCAGAGACCCGGGTTCAATCCTGACTATGGGTGCTGCCTGCACAGAGTTTGTACATTCTCCCTATGGGTTTTCTCCGGATGCTCCAGTTCTAAATTCTAAATGCATGCAGGTTTGCCGGCTAATTGGCCTCTGCAAATAGTTCCTGGTGTGTAGGATAGAATTAAGGTGTGGGTGATTGCTGGTTAATGGGCCGAAGGGCCTGTTTCCACACTGTATCTCTAAACTAAACTAAACTGAACTAAACTACTGAGTTTATCTTTTGAATTCAGATAAAGCATCAGAAATACATGATGTCATTATTTCTTAGTGTTACAGTCATGAAACAAGTAGCGGTGACATAAATCCACATTTATCCGTTAAGTACCATGATAAATAAGGAGAAAGTGCCTTCGTTGATGCCATTTCTTTTTACAGAATATCAAATATTATGAACCCGCACATCAATGAATGCCTTTAACCATTGACCAGCACACAATGACTGACTGCATTACAGACAGTCCTCTCCCGCAAATGGCCCAGACACCTCACCTGGACATCACTGACGCCAGTAACTGCTTTGATGTATTGGAAGGATTCTTCAAGAGTGTTGTTGGACCTGTCCTCGGTTGCAGTTTCCGCAGTTTCAGGTCGCTCGAAGTGCAGCTCATCGGAGTGAGCAGCTGCTCGCAATGCCTGAGGGAACAATAGACAACAGACAATAGACAACAGGTGCAGGAGGAGGCCATTCGGCCCTTCCAGCCAGCACCGCCATTCAATGTGATCATGGCTGATCATTCTCAATCGGTACCCCGTTCCTGCCTTCTCCCCATACCCCCTGACTCCGCCATCCTTAAGAGCTCTATCTAGCTCCCAGAGCTGGGGGGGACCACCCCAGAGAAAGATCATCGTCACTTCAGATATTAGAGCTTCCCCAACGGTACAAATTACAGCAGGAAGGAACTGCAGATGCTGGTTTAAACCGAAGATGGACACAAAATGCTGGAGAAACTCAGCGGGACAGGCAGCTTCTCTGGAGAGAAGGAATGGGTGACATTTTGGGTGGTCCGAAATGTCACCTATTCATTTTCTCCAGAGATGTTTCTTCAGTACAAATTACAGGCCATGTTAAACAGATGCGCTGTCGCAAGCATTTTATCGGGATGCATCACAGCTTGGTTTGGGAACAGCTCCATCCAAGACCGCAAGAAACATAGAAACATAGAAAACAGGTGCAGGAGTAGGCCATTCAGCCCTTCAAACCAGCACCGCCATTCAATATGATCATGGCTGATCATCCAAAATCAGTACCCCCTTCCTGCTTTGATATAAGCACAACAGAATATGTAAACATGGTTCACTGTAAACAATATAATAAACGAGTGAGAATTTTTGAAAGAAAACATCTGGTGTAATTCTTACCCGTCGTTCAGCACGTTCTGCTTGTGTTCTCTTCTCCTCAGCTAACTTCTTGTACTCACTGAGGTTCTTTTCCCGTTCCCGACGTTTTTTATGCATAACCTCTTCCTGCTGACGCAGTTCAACCTGGCCAACAACATCACACAAACACTGGTAGCCGTTTCAACATAAAAAGCAGTGACGTTATACCACGGTCATTGGGCTGTTGTTTCAGAACACCCAGCACAATGCATTAACAAAACTACCAGAATATGGGTTTCTGCCATTGACTACATACACCGATCAGCCAAAACATTATGACCTGATGAGCCAAGACATTATGACCACCTGCCTAATATGCTGTTGGTCCTCCGTGTGCAGCCCCATACGCAGCAGGGTGCGATGCACTGTGTGTTGTGACACATTCCTCCCGTGATCACCATTAACATTTTCTGTGACTTGTGCCACAGTCGACCTTCTGTCGGTTCGGACCAGACGGGATAGTCTTCGTTGCCCTCGCGCATCGATGAGCCTTGGGCGCCCAACACCCTGTCGCCGGTTTGTGGTTTGTCCCTCCTCGGACCACTGTCGGTCGGTACTCACCACTGCTGACCGGGAGCACCCCACAAGCTTTGCCATTTCAGAGATGCTCTGACCCAGTCGTCTGGCCATAACAATTTGGCCCTTGTCAAAGTCGCTCAGGTCTTTACTCCTGCCCATTTCTCCTGCATCCAACACATCAACTTCAAGAACTGACTGTTCACTTGCTGCCTAATATATCCCACCCCTTGACAGGTGCCATTGTAACAAGATAATCAATGTTATTCACTTCGCCTGTTAGTGGTCATAATGTTTTGGCTGATCGGTGTACATGAGCTTATTGGAGTGGAGTTGAGCTTATTGTCAAAGGCACAAGCATGATGAGGTGTAGGTACAATGAAAGCTTGCTTGCAGCAGTACCACAGGCATATAGACACAGACATCATATAGAACATACATTTATATAAATGATATAAGATAGTGAAAAGAAAATGACAGCGCAAAGCAAGACACAGGTGCAAAACAAATTAAGAAACAGCACAAAATGTGGTCTGTCGTGTTCTGTTGTAGAGACATGAATAGGGTTGTGTCGGTTGGTTCAACAATCTGATGGTTATAGGTTCCTGAGCCTGGTGATATTGGGCCTCAGGCTTCTGTACTTCCGACCTGATGAGAGCAATGAGGAGAGCAAGAAGAGGGCATGGCACAGAAGGTGGGGATTCTTTATGGGAGATGGTGCCTTCTTGAGGCAACAACTGATGGAGATGCTTTTGATGGTGGGAGGTGCTGTGCCGTGATGGTCCAGGATGAGACCACCACACTCAGCAACCTCTTGCGTTCCTGTATACTGGAATTACTGTACCAGGCCATGATGCAACCAGTCAGAATACTTTCTACAATGTATCAATACAAGTTTGGTAACATGCCCAATCACCTTAAACTTCAGAGAAAGTGGAGGCACAGCATGCATTTTTCATGATTACAGGCCAGGTCATGCGGGGTGTTAATACCCAGGAACCTGCAGCTGTTTACTCTCTCCAACAGAGAGTTGTAAATCTGTGGAATTCTCTGCCTCAGAAGGCAGTGGAGGCCAATTCTTTGAATGCATTCAAGAGAGAGCTAGATAGAGCTCTTAAGGATAGCGGAGTCAGGGGGTATGGGGTGAAGGCAGGAACGGGGTGCTGATTGAGAATGATCAGCCATGATCACATTGAATGGTGGTGCTGGCTCGAGGGGCCGAATGGCCTACTCCTGCACCTATTGTCTATTGTCTATCACCGACCCACACATGAAAACTGCCACATGGTCTCCCGGCTTCTCCTTTCTGAAGCCAATGATTGTTTATTTGGTCTTGTGGATGTTGAGAGAGAGGTTGTTGTTGCTGCACCATTCAACAAGATGTTCTAGCCCACTCTTTTACGCTGACTCAACTGGTCAACTGAACCGATGACCAAGGAAGGGTGGAGCCCACAAGGGCTGATCTCATCTTCCTCCACATGATCCATCTTGTGATTGGTAATTCAGTGCCACATTGACAAACCCAGAGCAGTTCATGAAGCACAAGCATAGCACTCTCAACTTCCACATTGTGGTTGACGATGAGAAGCATTGTAAGTTATGAAGTAAATTTGTTGCAACTGCCTGAGGGCAAGGACGATAAGAAATTGATTGCGACAGCAATCTTCTGAAGAAGGGTCTCGACCCGAAACGTCACCCGTTCCTTCTCTCCAGAGATGCTGCCTGTCCCGCTGAGTTACTCCAGCTTTTTGTGTCTAAAGCAGTCCAGACATGACTGTCAACCAGGTCGGTCTTCGAGGGCATTGACTCTCAGTGTAGTCAAGATAGATAAGAAAGCCCCTATGGGCTTGTACGTGTGAGCTATGAGCATGAGGAGATCTATGCCACCTCCGTGAGGGGCATTGGCCATGCCCCTACCCCCTTGTGTCACCTTGGAAAGATTGTGATTGAAGTGTGGTTGAGGTGCAGACTTGTTCAGCATGTGGCCCATGGATCTGAGCACTCCTATACCTTTTCCCTCTGTGTTCCCGTCCGCATTTGCTTCTCTTTCATTGCTTCTTCTGCAACTCTCAGTCATCCCATTCAGCCATCTGGACCATTGAGTGAGCACCATGCCCAAATGCAATCGGACTCAGCAGAAGTCTCTATTGATCTCCAGTGAGTTATTGCAGCTGAGTTCAGAAGAAGGAAATGAAAGTGCAGATGAGCCTTCAGAACAGGAAGCAGCGGTATGAAACCTAGTCTGAAGAAAGATCTCAACCTGAAACATCACCCATTCCATCTCTCCAGTGATGCTGCCAGTCCCGCTGAGTTACTCCAGCATTTTGAGTCTATATTTGCTTTAAACCAGCATCTGCAGTTCCTTCTTACACTTTATGAAAACATGGTTATTCTCAACAACATGGCCTAATTTTTACCAGCAACTTTACAAACATGAGGAATGACATCATTAGTTGCCTGTCTGATGCCGAAAATGTGTTTTGATTGCATTTGTGATTCTGGCAGGATGTAAATTTAATTTCAATAGTGACACTTAATAACCCACAAAATGTCATCACATTCTATTCTGGGAATAATCAATTTCCATGCATAATTTCTCTCGAACGATCAGTGGAATGCACAAGATTTCTCACCATTCACTCATTTCACTTTGGTATATCGTGAAATCCTTCCTTAATCCTTTTGCCATGTTTCTTTTGGTATAACCTCAAGTATTCTCCTGTAGAACATGTATTATTTGGAATTGTAGATGTAAATGGCCCAGAAGAAGGCCACAGCCCTTGTGGTTCAATATACAGCTCTCTCTCTAATATGCAAACTCTCTAACACAAAACTCCTTGGCCAATTTCACATCACTCTGTTTTCTCATCCCTTCAAGTATTTATTCAATTGACTTTTACCTGAACAACACGGATGTGGGAAGTGCATGTCCATAGTACAGTGGTGCAGAAACATGAGGCCAAGCTGTTGAATGTTTGAGTGTTTTCACTTTCACTCACCATGAACTGCCGATGCTGGTTGACACCAAAGATAGACACAAAATGCTGGAGTAACTCAGCTGGACAGGCAGCATCTCTGGAGAGAAGGAATGGATGACGTTTCAGGTTGAGACCCTTCTTTAGACAGAGGGTCTTGACCCAAAACGTCACCCATTCCTTCTCCCCAGAGATGTTGCCTGGCCCGCTGAGTTACTCCAGCATTTTGTGTCTTATCTTCACTCACCATGTGTTACCAAACAGCTGCATTTGAGTCTGTTATTATCTGCTCTATTATTTTCTATATTTATGAACTTTCTAGAATCAGCAACTTATTTGAAATTATGCTCTGTATGAAACAAAACCAGGACTTAAATTACACCAAGTCTTATTTCAGACTCGAGAAAAACATCTTTCTATTCTTGTCTCACTCTATAAGCACTCTTGTTGTTTGTTGTGCTACCAACTCTACCATTAATCCTATGGACTTTGATTTTGCTTGTCCATTACATGATTTTTAAAAATTGTCTTTTGGAAGCCCATTTACTCAACACTTCATCTTGCCATTATTTCATCGAAGAACTGGATCAAACACAATCTGCCTTTAACAAATCCAAGTTTCCCCCTGCTCTGAAGTCAGGTTGACTTAACAAGTATTTAGCTTCCACAAACCATTGGCAGCACCACAAGTTTTGTAAGATGTGGCCAAAATTTCTGCAATGTCTATCTTTAGTTCCCTCAGTAACATGAGATATAACTTACTGAACCACGTGGGTTTTCTACATTGAACACTGCCAGGTTACTCCATCTACACTTCACGCTGCCTTGGCAAGTCTGCCAGCACCCTCAAGGACGAGTCTGACCTCGGTCACTCCCCTCTCCCATCAGGCAAGAGTTACAGAAGTGTGGAAGCGCATACTTCCAGATTCAGGGACAGTTTCTTCCCAGCTGTTATCAGGCAACTGAACCATCTTATCAACAACTAGAGAGCAGTGGCGAACTACGCTCTACCTCATTGGGGACCTTCATTAAAGTCTTTAATTGGACTTTACTGAATGTTATCTTGCACTAGATGCTCGATTGTAATCATGACTAGTCTTTCCGCTGACTGGGTAGCACGCAACAAAAAGCTTTTCATTGTGACAATAAACCAAACTAGACCACTAAACTAAACTACATCTACATCACCCATTTTTCACACACCCAATATAGCTGTGACCATCTCCTTTATAGCAATGCTGTCACTAGAAGTGACAGAGGCAAAGTCTTAATCTGGTACTTCAGTCATTCTCTCTGCCTGCAGAAAACCATTATTGCTCCCAGCTGACATTAATGTTTTTATAAGTGCTCTCTTATGTTAAGGGTACAGAAGCTTAATAGTTATAGAGACATAGAGTCATAGAGTGGTACAGTGTGGAAACAGGCCCTTCGGCCCAATTTGGCCAAAATGTCCCAGTTACACTAGTCCCACTTGCCTGCGCTTGGTCCATATCCCTCCCAACCTGTCCTATCCATGTACCTGTCTAATTGTCTCTTAAACGTTGGGATAGTCCCAGCCTCAACTGCCTCCACTGGCAGCTTGTTCCATTCACCCACCACCCTTTGTGTGAAAAAGTTACCCTTCAGATTCCTATTAAATCTTTTCCCCTTCACCTTGAACCTATGCCCTCTGGTCCTCGATTCCCCTACTCTGGGCAAGAGACTCTACCCAATCTATTCCTCTCTTGTTACTGTTAAGTTACTGACTCACAGCCAGAATATAGAGACATGTTTGATTGCTCCAGGGTATCTGGAGAATTTAAATTGGTATAATTAATCTGAAATTACAATTAAAAAGGTTGTATTAATGGTAACCGTGAAATTGATTGTAATGGATTGATGTAAAAACCCATTAGTTGCTTTAATATTCTTAAGGAACGCTTTCAGTTGTTTAGTTTATTGTCATGTGCAGTAAAAAGGTTTTCTTTCCTGCCTTAAGGGTAAGAAGCGGGGCACCAGCCAGGCCTACAGATGCTGTATAACTACCAAAATGGTTGACTCTTAACTATCTCCTCAGAGAAGGAGATTTAGGGATGGATAACAAATCTCAGAATGCCGGTGAAATCCATGCCCCATAAGGAAATAAACAAAACAACTTGTAAATATAGAATCAAGGAATTGCAGATGCTCACTTAAAAAAGAAAACACAAAGTGCTGGAATAACTCAGCAGGTCAGACAGCATCTCTGAAGAACATGATTCACACATTCCTAATCAATAAGCTTAATTTGCCCTTCCAGTCTGAACATGCAAACCCCTCTTAATGATATCTTTAATGATAGCAGAGTCAGGGGGTATGGGGAGAGGGCAGGAACAGGGTACTGATTGTGGATGATCAGACATGATCACATTGAATGGTGATGCTGGCTCGAAGGGCCGAACGGCCTACTCCTGCACCTATTGTCTATTGTTTTAGATTCCTTGATTTGACCCCATCTGCTCCTCCCATTTTTACACCATTCGCCTCTCCCAGTCTTTAGTGCACCTTATTTCTCCATTTTTATCATGTTGGTGTAAATCTTTGCCCACAGTACTAATTAACCGTGATAGATCTGAGGGGAGTTGATGGGAATGAATAGATTACAGGGAAAATCGGCGATAGCTCTTTCACCAGGCATAGACCATGGGTCGAGAGGAAATATAGGATCAGTGCCCGATGCTCCAGGCAAGCACAGGACTCCAGGATTTCAATGCTGATTAATTCAGTATTGTGCGTGCATTGGGCATGTTGTGACTTGTACCTTGGCATCGTCGCGAGAGAGTTGAGCTCCGTTGTTCATGACCTGCAGCTCCTTTAGCTGCTGTTGTTGCTGCAGGATCTCCATTTCCAGCGTGTCCAGTTGCATCTGAAAGGTCACACTCTCCTCCTGGATCAAAAAGATGTTTCAAAACAATTAGGATATCCAGATAGCATGCCGTAAAGGACGGAATAACATGAAGGGCACAAGATACCAGATCCGATAAAGCCACCAGTCTTTCACTTTAATACCTCGCTATGCTTCGGGCAGCAGCCAAGTACCACTCCCGCCATGCTGAAGATAGACACAAAATGCTGGAGTAACTCAGCGGGTCAGGCAGCATCTCTGAAGAAAAGGAATAGGTGACGTTTCGGGTCAAGACCCTTCTTCAGACCCCTGTATTGTACAGAGAGCGTCCGACCCCTGAAGAAGGGTCTCGACCTGAAACATCACCCTTTCCTTCTATTCAGAGATGCTGCCTGTCCCCGCTGAGTTACTCCACCATTTTGTGTATATCATCGGTGTAAACCAGCATCTGCAGTTCTATACTCTCCTACTCTCTCTCCATGCTTATGGATTGCCGAGAACCTTTGCTTCATCTACCCTTTCCTTCCAAACTTCTCCCCCTTTGAAGGTACCGTACAAATGATTGTCACGGTGAATATTGGTCAGAAACATGGAACGTATGCTGATGGCCAGTACGGTCTGTATGAACAGAACAGTGTGTATGTGAGCAGCACAGTGGCGCAGCGGTAGAGTTGCTGCCTCAAAGCTCCAGACAACTGGGTTTGATCCTGACTACGGTTGCTGTCTGTACAGAGTTTTTACATTCTCCCTGTGACCATGTGGGTTTTCTCCGGGTGCTCCGGTTTCCTCCCACACTCCAATGACGTACAGGTTTGTAGATTTATTGGCTTTGGTAATTGTCAAAGTTGCCCCTAGTGTGTTAGGATAGTATTAGTGTATGGGGTGATCGCTGGTCGGTGTGGACTCGATGGGCCTGTTTCCATGCTGTATCTCTAAAGTCTAAAGCATTTCCCCTCTGCACCACAGTGGTTCCAGGGTTGTTAGACTTTGAACACATTGAAGAGCAGGCTGAAGGGATCTTTGGTGGAAGGTAAGTATTAATGTTTGATGTTTTGGTAAAAGCCATCCGGTAACTATATTTTCTTAGTGTTGTAAACTATATCCCTTCCCAAAAGAGGTCTATGTAATGGGGCAGCACAGTGATATTGGGCTTAAAACACATTAAGACACAAGAAATGAAGGATGTAAGTGGGTTTGCACTCTGTTGTAAACCATTTGTAACATACGTGAGTTGTGATTGTGTGTGCATATGCCCTCCAATATGGTTATTTGGTGTCCAGTCTTCACTCGTGTTCCAAGGATTTGATCAATATAGAGGAAGCCATCAGCATGGAGGGAATCATCTTGTAGGTTTGATGTTAAATTGAGGCACTATATTTAGATACACTAAGGTTCCCAGTCTGACCTTTCTGTCATGGGCCCCCTCCAGTGCCATAGTGAGGCCCACCGGAAATTGGAGGAACAGCACCTCATATTTCGCCTGGGCAGTTTGCAGCCCAGTGGTATGAACATCGACTTCTCCAACTTTAGATAGTTCCTCTGTCCCTCCGTTCCCCTCCTCCTTCCCAGATCTCCCTCTATCTTCCTGTCTCCACCTATATCCTTACTTTGTCCCGCCCCCCTGACATCAGTCTGAAGAAGGGTCCCGACCCGAAACGTCACCCATTCCTTCTCTCCCGAGATGCTGCCTGACCTGTTGAGTTACTCCAGCATTTTGTGAATGAATAGATACACTAAGGCACTAGAGTTAGATGTAGCTCTAAGGGCTAACGGAATCAAGGGATATGGGGAGAAAGCGGGAACGGGGTACTGATTTTAGATGATCACCCATGATCATATTGATTGGCGATGCTGTCTCGTAGGACTGAATGGCCTCCTCCTGCACCTATTTTCTATGTTTCTATGAGGCTAGGAGTTGCAAGGCATCAGCAAAAGAAAAGTGACCACACCTGCAGATGGGCTTTAAGTCGTTGATACACCTTCATCACATGTGTCGCCTCAACACATTTCAGCTGTGTTTTCTCCAGTTGATTCTCCAGTCGCCTCAAGGTCTGAAACACAAAAGTCAATGAAATACTGAATGATGACAGAGAGCAAGAGGATGGAATTTTGCAAAATACTGCGCCATGCAAAACACTTTAAAGAAACTCACTATCATTTAGGCAATGACAAAATATGGAACTAAAGATTATTTGATGGTTTAAGCCAAATAGAAAGTCAAGTGTTTTTATCCATAGTGGTGGACACTCCCGTCATTGATATCAGTGTACTGACTACAATTATTCCAGAGATATTTTTAAAATGGAGGGCAGCACGGTGGCGTAACGGTCTGATGGCGCCAAAAACCCGGGTGCTGTCTGCAAGGGGTTTGTACGTTCTCCCCGTGACCTGTGTGGGTTTTCTCCGGGTGCTCCGGTTTTCTCCCACACTCCAAAGATGTACAGGTTTGTAGGTTAATTGTCTTCGGTAAAATTGTAAATTGTCCCTAGTGTGTGTAGGATAGCGTTAGTGTGCGGGGATCGCTGGTCAGTGCAGACTCAGTTGGCCGAAGGGCCTGTTTCCACGCTGTATCTCTTAACTAAACTAAATGAGACTGCTGTCTCTTAGTCCCTATCACTCTGCCAATCTTTTTTCACTTAATTCTTCATTTTTAATTACATACGAACAAAATGATGTTTGCAACTCCATTTTAGAAGGTAGTTATGAATCAATATTATTTCTGTAGGTCTACAATTATAAGTATACTAGACCAAGTGGACCCGTTGGGCCCAAACCTCTCCTGCATTGGTGCAGCACCCTGTCCTCCTCCCCTCCCCTCCCCTCCCCTCTCTCCTCAACCCCCCCTCCCCTCTCCCTTCTCCCACCTCCCCCCCCCTCCTCCCCTCCCCTCCTTTTAAACTTAAACATGTGAATAACCTTAAAATTATAACACCAATTTCAACAAAACTACTTGCATTATCACTAAAGTGACAATGGTGAGTAAGGTGGGCCTAAAATTGTCGCGCTATCGTGTACCGTTTTGGTTGAAGTACAGTCACAAACAAGATAACAAACGAGAGTTTTAGTATATAGATGCCAGGCCAGAAAAGGGCAGTCGACAGATATCCCTGAAGAACACCAATGGATTTGCTGGTTTCTTAATTGCATTACTGATATTAGCTTTTGATGCCCAATGTATTTAATTACTGCAATATGAAATGTTTCCAGATCAATAATGGCTTGTGCATATGTGCAGCTGAATATTATATTACAAATCCCTTCACTGGCATCGACCAATCTTTTACACAGGGTGTCTTGTTTAAAAATAAGTTACAATTCATAAAATTCTAAATGACATGGGCCTCAGCAGTAGAGTTGCTGCCTCACAGCGCCAGAGACTCGTGTTTGATCGTGACTACGGGTGCTGTCTGTACGGAGTTTGCACGTTCTCCCCGTGACCTGCGTGGGTTTTCTCCTGGATCACCAGTTTCCTCCCACAATCCATAGACGTACAGGTTTGTAAGTTAATTGGCTTGGTATAATTGAAAATTGTACTTGGTGTGTATAGGGTAGTGTTAATGTGCGGGGATCGCTGGTTGGTCCGAAGGGACTCGGTGGGCCGAACGGCCTGTTTCTGCGCTGTATTACTGAACTGAACTAAAATTGGACTGATTTTTTAATGTTGTAATTTTTCCTGGGATGCTTTTCTCACCTGTGCTTCCTCTGACGTGTTCTCCTCTACTGCCTGCAGGAAGCCAGCCTCTGCCTTGAGCTTAGTGTACTGTAGATCCAGATTCATCTGATGTTTCCTCTTCATTTCTGTCTCATGTTTAAGAGCATTTAGGCGCTTAGACTTCTCATAAACCTTCTGATCCATAACCATTACGACATCCTGGGAAATGCATGAGTTATGACAAATACTTGAATGATACATAAACACAGATTGTCAGAAATCAAAATGTTACATATATCAGGTCTAAACAGAAACTGAGGCCAGTTCATTGGCTATATTTAAGAGGGAGTTAGATGTGGCCCTTGTGGCTAAAGGGATCAGGGGGTATGGAGAGAAGGCAAGTACGGGATACTGAGTTGGATGATCAGCCATGATCATATTGAATGGCGGTGCAGGCTCGAAGGGCCGAATGGCCTACTCCTGCACCTATTTTCTATGTTTTCTATGTTTTCTATTCCTGCCACTGTAGAGTCTGAACCACAGTACTATTTTAATCAGACAATAAATCTGATAAAGAAGACATGAAATTGCTTGGTCTGTTCCCTGATAGTGGCATCACAGGTAGATAACGTGGTAAGGAAAACATTTGGCATGCTGGCCTTCATCAGTCAGGGAACTGAATATAGAGTCTGAAGAAGGGTCTCGACCCGAGAGGTCACCCATTCCTTCTCTCCAGAGATGCTGCCTGTCCTGCTGAGTTACTCCAGCATTTTGTGTCTAACTGAATATAGACATTGTTATGTTGCAGTTGCACAAGATGTTGGTGAGTCTGCACTTGGAGAATTGGTATCAACTAAATCTCAGAGTATCTCAGATTATCTCTGTTAATGTTAGATTTTATTTTCTTTCAACACAGTAGAAGTATATGCCACCCCATTAATCAAGTATATGCCATCTCTCACGCCATTCCAGTTGTGCAGAATCCTAAAGAATCAGCCCTTTCTCGTGATATATATTTTATTTTATTTCAATATGGAAGGGTGCCACCCCATCAATCAAATATATGCCATCTCGCACACCATCCCATTTCCCCATTTATTTCCCTGTAACCTATTCCCCTTCAAAAGTAGACACAAAATGCTGGAGTAACTCAGCGGGACAGGCAGCATCTCTGGAGCGAAGGAATGGGTGACATTTCGGGTCGAGACCCTTCTTCGAATTAAACCAGCATCTGCAGTTCTTTCCTGCACCCATTCTCCTTCACATATCCATCAATTCCCCTAATTTTCTCTTGATCATCGGGGCAATGTACACAAGCTGTATGGGTGTCAGAGAGTGGAAGTTTTGTTGCCTCCATCACAGTGAGGGGGTGTTTGGAGTCACTGTGATGGATGTTTGTGTTGGGGTCATGTGTCTTGTGTTCTTTTTTTTGTGTGACTGCTGGAAATGTAATTTCGTTCGGTACCTCAGTACCGAATGACAAATAAAGCTCTGTATTCTGTATTCTGTATGGGGAGAAGGCAGGAGAATGGGGTTAGGAGGGAGAGATAGATCAGCCATGATTGAATGGCGGAGTAGACTTGATGGGGCGAATGGCCTAATTCTACTCCTATTCCTTATGACCTTATAAGCCAATTAACTGACATGCACATCTTTAGGATGTAGGAGGAGGAAACCGGAAGATCCTTTGGAAATCCAAAAGGTTAGGTGAAGAACACGAAAAGTTCACAAAGGCAGTACCCAAAGTCAGGATTGAAGCAGATTGATGCTATGGTGGTGTAGCAGCATCAACTTATTTTCACAAGAGTGGTGTAGGAAAATAACTGCAGATGCTGGTACAAATCGAAGGTATCACAAAATGCTGGAGTAACTCAGCAGGTCAGGCAACATCTAGGAGAGAAGGAATGGGTGACGTTTTGGATCGAGACCCTTCTTCAGTCTGAGTACCTTCACAAGAGTGGTGCATCGCTGGAATTCTCTACCCCAGAGGATTGTGCAGGCTGATCAATGGGAATATTTAAAGAGGAAGTAATTTTTTTTGGAAAGATCAGGTAAGTGAGAGCTATGAGGAATTGACATAGATGAGGATTTGAGGCCTGAGACAGATCAGCCATGATCCTATTGAATGGTGGCAAAGGCTTGAGGCTATGATGCAGGAGACAAGATTGTTACGAGATAGGGACAGAGTGTGTCGAGCTCCTGATGTCAGAGCAGAGATTACCAGGAGCAAAGTCTGGTTCCCAGGTTAATTAATGTCAATTGTTACCAAACAGTTAGCTTTCCACAGCACTTGTGGACACAGTAAACTTCAGAGTCAATGCTAAAGACCCTTTTGGTTTCAGACCAATCTCAAATCATCACCCTCTATCCAGGACATTGGATAGAGTCCGAAGAAGGGTCTCGACTGATCAGTCTGAAGAAGGGTCTCGACCCGAAACGTCACCCATTCCTTCTCTCCCGAGATGCTGCCTGACCTGCTGAGTTACTCCAGCATTTTGTGAATAAATACCTTCGATTTGTACCAGCATCTGCAGTTATCTTCTTATACTACATTGGAATTAATATCAGGTCACCACTTTTGCACCTTCGAGCAATAGACAATAGACAATAGACAATAGGTGCAGGAGGAGGCCATTCGGCCCTTTGAGCCAGCACCGTCATTCAATGTGATCATGGCTGATCATTCTCAATCAGTACCCCGTTCCTGCCTTCTCCCCATACCCCCTGACTCCGCTATCCTTAAGAGCTCTATCTAGCTCTCTCTTGAATGCATTCAGAGAATTGGCCTCCACTGCCTTCTGAGGCAGAGAATTCCACAGATTCACAACTGTTTGGAAACAACCGGTAATGGCTGTGCAATGGTCAAAGAAATCCAATAAGCGTTTACCTTTCCACTCTTGTTCCTCAGCGCCATCTTCTCATGATGATCTTGAAATGAAACTTGGACAAGTTTCTCATCACTCTGAAACACAAGTTACAAATTCATTGCATCAATTCCATCTGTCAGTGTTTAAACTGGCAGTGCCGTTAACTTGAACAGATGCATATGGACACAGGATGGGGAAGTACAATGACATCTGCACGACCGCATCTATTCCAATAGTGCTTTAAATTTGCCAAAGTGACACCTTGGCTCGTTCTGAGTTTTTTTTACACTTTACTTACCCTACTCTTGATCTTCCAAGTGTTTTCTTTGGAAAATCATAATGAAATATTGTAGTCACAGATCCAGCTAAGTAGGACAGCGCTCGGTCACACTGTATTTTTTTTAAGAAGATAGTGTCATAGAGTCACAAAGTATGGAAACTGGCCCTTTGGCCTAATTTGCCCACGCCGACCAACATGCCCCATCTACACTAGTCCCACCTGCCTGTGCTTGGCACATATCCCTCTAAATCTGTCCCATCCATCTACCTGTCTAAATGATTATATTGAAATGAGCACAAACTCTTTGAATGTTGAGGTAATCTATTGATCTGACCAATGCCAACCCATCAACAAATGCTAATTTCTTCAGAGAAAGCATTATGATTATTCAAATGTTGAAAAGAGAGCAGGTGAGAAAACGTTGCAGTGGAAGATCTAATTTAAGGCTCTTGGTGTGCTCACTCTGCCTTCAAGGTATACATTTATCATTCAAATACTCAGCAACATCCAAAATAGGTGCAGTAGCCTGGGGCATATGGAACAATGGGATCGTTTTAGCAACACAGCTTGTATCAAAACAGTGAAATGCTATGGGAAGTGTCAGTATTGAAGGTCTACTGAAAAATATTCATGGTGTTCATGAGAACAAGTACATGGACCTCAGCTGGTTGACATGGCTGCTTGTTCTTTAGCTCTCTGTGCTAAAGTCTCGGCACGGAACAACCTCCTGCGTTGCTTGGCCGGATCGTCATAGGGCGCCAGGACATCTACTCTTCAAACCAGTGCTCTTGCACTCGTGTACAGCGCCGCTGAGTACGCCGCCCCAGCATGGTGCCGCAGTGCTCATACCAGCAAGCTAGACGCCACCCTCAACGACACCATGCAGATCATCACTGGCTGCCTACGCCCTACTCCCACGGATCTCCTGCCGGTGCTCGCAGGTATCGCACCCGCCAAGCTTCGCAGAGAGTTCTTCACTCATAGGCTGGTGTGCAAGGCCCCATCGGACGCCAAACGTCCTCTGCACCACCTCGCCCAGGATTCACAGCAACTGGGACCTCAACGCCTGTCATCTCGTCACCCTTTCTCCTGTCATGCAGCGACCCTCTGTGGCTCCGGTTTCAACACACTAGGAGCATGGAGAACCAGCTGGGAACAGACATCGCCACCTCCTCAATTCACTGTCGCACCAAACACCACAGGCCCACCCGGCTCGGACATGCCCCGGAAAGGGTGGGTCGCCCTGAACCGGCTCCGCACAGGGGTCGGCCGGTTCAACGCCAACGTGCATCGTTGGGGGTTGCGTCCATCAGCAGCCTGCGTGTGTGGAGCAGACCAGCAAACAGCGCAGCACCGCATCTTCGACTGCACTGTCGTCCGTCCCCCTGGTGGAGGGGTAGACCTCACGGCCCTCGACAACAGCACATTGCACTGGCTACAGCGCCTGGAGGGCGTTACATGACTTCTGCTGCCTCAAACGGATGAAGAAGTTGTTCTTGGGGGATGGAAGCTTTGTTAATCAGACTAATCTTTGTAGGAAGAGCTGTTCAAAACAATGAGATCAGTCTGTAGCTCCTGCAATCACTGGCAAGTCTCCCAGGTTTCATCACATCAATGACAGTGCTTCATGGCAGGTTGGAGATTTGAGACAATGGTTGCAGACATCACTTTTAAGCCAAAGTTTTGAGCTGATGGGGGAAGTTTTCACTGACTCTCAACTTTCTGACATTCCTTTCCTTTCAACATAATTGGCAAATTATCCTTCCGCTAACACACAACTTCTTATTGCAACCTCTTCCGAAAATCTCTCTCACTGCACTAAGTTAAAACCCGACTTTTAAAATCGCTCCTAATCTCTCTCTCTCTCTCTCTCTTTGTGATGCAGTTGCTCATTCGTCCCCTCTCTTTCTGGTGGAACACCTCCAGATATTTTCTTAGTGAGTCAGTTTTTCCCTCCATCACGAGGGAAGAAACAGAAGGAAAAATGCATACCTTGGGTATGCAAGCAAAGAATTTCACTGTAACTTGTCACATGTGACAATAAGGTAATCATTCATTCAATCAATCAATCATTCATTCATTCATTGATTGATTGATTGATTCATTCATTCATTCATATCAAGACTTCCACATTTGAGAGACTTTCTAAGATGTGCAATCAACAGGCGCTCCAACCTTACCACCAATGCTCCTGCCAATACTTTGTGCCGTTGTTTGTTCTCTTGTCTCAGGTGTTGAATGGTCTCCTTGTTTTTCTTGATTTTATCCTGCGATGTTTCATAATAAGCCTTACGATCACCCTCTGAAAGACAGCAGGGGGTAAGGTTAGGATATACTTCACATCAGCACCGTGTCTCTGTGTCAGCCTGTGCAGCTGACATCACAACTAGCTGGCAAAACAGAGGAAGCTCACAGCCTCACTTATGTTGCAACAAAATTCACAACTTGCAGCAAAATGTTAGTCTTTTGTTCGACATTAAGTGCAGTCTGCCTTTACAAGGGTCAAAAACGTCCCTTCCTACCAAAACCACCCCATCCCCGGGCACTATCCCCTGCAACCGCACGAGATGCAACACCTGTCCCTTTACCTTCCCCCTCAACTCCATCCAAGGACCCAAACAGTCTTTCCAGGTAAGACAGAGGTTCACCTGCACCTCCTCCAACCTCATCTATTGCATCCGCTGCTCCAGATGTCAACTTATTTACATCGGCGAAACCAAGCGCAGGCTTGGCGATCGCTTCGCTCAACACCTGCGCTCGGTCCGCGTTGGCCAAACTGATCTCC
Source organism: Rhinoraja longicauda (assembly GCF_053455715.1). Lineage (NCBI taxonomy): Eukaryota > Metazoa > Chordata > Chondrichthyes > Rajiformes > Arhynchobatidae > Rhinoraja > Rhinoraja longicauda. Next base: position 15,632,719 of record NC_135989.1, read on the forward strand.
CGGTGGCCGAGCACTTCAACTCCCCCTCCCATTCCCAGTCTGACCTTTCTGTCATGGGCCTCCTCCAGTGCCATAGTGAGGCCCACCGGAAATTGGAGGAACAGCATCTCATATTTCGCTTGGGCAGCTTGCAGCCCAGCGGTATGAACATCGACTTCTCCAACTTTAGATAGTTCCTCTGTCCCTCTCTTCCCCTCCCACTTCCCAGATCTCCCTCTATCTTCCTGTCTCCACCTATATCCTTCCTTTATCCCGCCCCACCTGACATCAGTCTGAAGAAGGGTCTCGACCCGAAACGTCACCCAGTCCTTCTCTCCTGAGATGCTGCCTGACCTGCTGAGTTACTCCAGCATTTTGTGAATAACTGCCTTTACAAGGTATCATCACCAGAACCAGGGGCCACGGTTTAAGAATAAGGGGTAGGTCATTTAGAACGGAGATGAGGAAAAACTTTTTCAGTCAGAGAGTTGTGAATCTGTGGAATTCTGTGCCTCAGAAGGCAGTGGGGGCCAATTCTCTGAATGCATTCAAGAGAGTTAGATAGAGCTCTTAAGGATAGCGGAGTCAGGGGCGTAGGCAGGAAAGGGGTACTGATTGAGAATGATCAGCCATGATCACAGTGAATGGTGGTGCTGGCTCGAAGGGCCGAATGGCCTCCTCCTGCACCTATTGTCTATTATCTCAGGAAATAAGTAGGGTTTAAGATATCTTCTCCCACTCTCGAACTAGAGTAGCGGATAGGTCTGAGAAAGTGACATCTGCTAAATCAGACACTCATTCTTTCCTACAACTCATCCTCTTCTCCCTTTTCTTTGTTATCCCTCACACCCCTCTCCTAGCCCTTCTCCTAACCTGATCTTTTACAGTTGTCTTTCTTTTTTCTTCTGTTCACACATCTCCCTCCCTGCACCTTGCACTTTCTCGTGTAGGAAGGAATTGCAGTTGCTGATTTACACCGAAGATACAGTAGGCACAAAATGCTGGAGTAACTCAGCGGGACAGGCAGCAGCTCTGGAGAGAAGGAACAGGTGATGTTTTGGTTCGAGACCCTTCTTCAGTCTTTTACTCCTTTTCTCCAGAGATGCTGCCTGACCTGCCTGACCTGCTGTGATCAGCCATGATCATATTGAATGGCAGTGCAGGCTCGAAGGGCCGAATGGCCTACTCCTGCACCTATTTTCTATGTTTCTATGTTTCTATACTCCAGCATTTTGTGCCTGTCTTCCTTGTACTTTCTTTCTCACCTTTCTAATTCACATTCATTCTCTCAGACAGTAGAAACGTCCCCAAGGGACTCAACGTATCAACATTTCTCAACAGTTTCCGTGGCTGTTCCCAGATTGTGCCTCTGTAGTGTGGCACAGGCCCTGGTCACAAACATGTCTGGTCACTTTCCACACTTGATCTCATGTGAAAGGCCTGGGTCGAGTGAATGTGGAGAGGATGTTTCCACTGGTGGGAGAGTCTAGGACCAGAGAGGCCATAAAAGGACCCTCCTTTAGAAAGGCGATGAGGAGGAATTTCTTTAGTCAAAGGGTGCTGTATCTGTGGAATTCATTGCCACAGACGGCTGTGGAGGTCAAGTCTGTGGATATTTTTAAGGTGGAGATTGACAGATTTTTGATTAGACAATAGACAATAGGTGCAGGAGGAGGCCATTCGGCCCTTTGAGCCAGCACCGCCATTCAATGTGAACATGGCTGATCATTCTCAATCAGTACCCCGTTCCTGCCTTCTCCCCATACCCCCTGACTCCACTATCTTTAAGAGCTCTATCCAGCTCTCTCTTGAGTGCATTCAGAGAATTGGCCTCCACTGGCTTCTGAGGCGGAGAATTCCACAGATTCACAACTCTCTGACTGAAAAAGTTTTTCCTCATCTCAGTTCTAAATGGCCTACCCCTTATTCTTAAACTATGGCCCCTTGTTCTGGACTCCCCCAACATTGGGAACATGTTTCCTGCCTCTAACGTGTCCAACCCCTTAATAATCTTATACGTTTCGATAAGATCTCCTCTCATCCTTCTAAATTCCAGTGTATACAAGCCTAGTCGCTCCAGTCTTTCAACATATGATAGTCCCACCATTCCAGGAATTAACCCAGTAAACCTACGCTGCACGCCCTCAATAGCAAGAACATCCTTCCTCAAATTTGGAGACCAAACCTGCACACAGTACTCCAGGTGCGGTCTCACTAGGGCCCTGTACAACTGCAGTGCGGGTGTCACGGGTTATGGGGAGAAGGCAGGAGAATGGGGTTGAGAGGGAAAGATAGATCAGCCACGATTGGATGGCGGAGTAGACTTGAAGGGCCGAATGGCCTAATTCTGCTCCTATCACTTATGAACTAATGAGACAGAGGGGAAAGGGAATAAAAGGAAAATTAGGGATTCAGGGATGGGAGGTGACTAAATGGAGGTGTGGATTCTGCTCCTAGACAAAAGGTGTACATTACACAGGTACCCATTAATGCAATCCAACGCGGTTTATCAACTATTATTCCTATTAAAGCAAGCACACACCCAAGAGCTGGATTTTTTTCTGCAAATCCCAGATCTGCTCCTGTACAGGGACCCGCATCCGTGAGCTTTGTCCTGGCATGGTCGATCCTTGGCTTCTTGGTTGAATTTGCCCGGCCGGTCGAATCTCCCAGTGCTGTTGTATCCGCTGAGTTTCCAGCCTCTCCGTCCGTGGAGGAGGATTCTTCACGCTTCCACTCCCGGGCTCCCACCTCCAGTCTGTTCGCTTATCACCTCTCCTCTCCTCTCTGTATCCATCGCCAGGCAAGCAGTCAACAAACCCGTTGCTGTGAAACCGCAGTTTCCTGTTCCCGTTCAGTGAGCGGCTCCAATTCCACGGTTTAGTTCTCCGGGAACCCTGTGGCTGCGACAACACGAAGGTAGACACAGAATGCCGGAGTAACTCAGCGGGACGGGCAGCATCTCTGGAGAAAAGGAATGGCTGACGTTTCAGGTCGAGACCCTTCTTCAGACTGATATATAGAAACATAGAAAATAGGTGCAGGAGTAGGCCATTCGGCCCTTCGAGCCTGTACGCACCGCCATACAATATGATCATGGCTGATCATCCAACTCAGTATCCCGTACCTGCCTTCTCTCCATACCCCCTGATCCCTTTAGCCACAAGGGCCACATCTAACGCCCTCTTAAATATAGCCAATGAACTGGCCTCAACTACCATCTGTGGCAGAGAATTCCACAGACTCACCACTCTCTGTGTGAAAAAAAACGTTCTCATCTCGGTCCTAAAAGACTTCCCCCTTATCCTTAAACTGTGACCCCTTGTTCTGGACTCCCCCAACATCGGGAACAATCTTCCTGCATCTAGCCTGTCCAACCCCTTAAGAATTTTGTAAGTTTCTATAAGATCCCCCCTCAATCTTCTAAATTCCAGCGAGTACAAGCCGAGTCTATCCAGTCTTTCTTCATAAGATTTATTCACAAAATGCTGGAGTAACTCAGCAGGTCAGGCAGCATCTCTGGAGAGAAGTAATGGCTGATGTTTCGGGTTGAAACCCTTCTTGGTCACCTATCCCTTCTCTCTTGAGATGCTGTCTGACTCACTGAGTTACTCCAGCTTTTTGTGCCCATCTTCGGTTTAAACCAGCATCTGCAGTTCCTTCCTAACAAAAGCTCTGCCCTGCTTTGGATGTGCGTGTGTGTGTGGAACATGTTTTATATACAAACACGTTGTCCTTCTTGACCAAGTCATGTTCCAGAATATTAATGGTCCCTCCCTCCCTCCCCGATGTCTCCATTTACCACATCCACCCCCTGGTGAATACATGAGAAGTAATTATTCATTTATGATCTCACTCAGATCACCTGGCTCCACACATATGTTTCATTCTCCATCCCTGAGGGACCTACCTTTTCGCTAGCTGCCCTCTGGCTTCTAATATACTTATTGACAGTTTTAATCTAACCATTTTTACCACCAGACACCATAGGACCACAAGGTATTTATTCACAAAATGCTGGAGTAACTCAGCAGGTCAGGCAGCATTTCGGGAGAGAAGGAATGGGTGACGTTTCGGGTCGAGACCCTTCTTCAGAGGGTCTCGACCCGAAACGACACCCATTCCTTCTCTCCCGAGATGCTGCCTGACCTGCTGAGTTACTCCAGCATTTTGTGAATAAATACCTTCGATTTGTACCAGCGTCTGCAGTTATTTTCTGATACCATAGGACCACATTTGTGTTCCGGGGCTTGGAGAAAATGTATTCCCAATAGTGTGTAGGAAGGAACTGCAGATGCTGGTTTACACCGAAAAGAAACACAAAATGCTGGAGTAACTCCGCGGGACTCTCGACTCGAAGCGTCACCCATTCCTTCTCTCCAGAGATGCTGACTGTCCCGCTGAGTTACTCCAGCATGTTGTGTCTATTTCCAATGGCCAGAAGGGTCCGGGTCTTAGATGATCCTGGTGGGGAGTCCATTAAAAAAAACCCCACAGAAAGCTATTCCAGAAACAGTGAAAGGACCTACAATGTTTAGAACGCAAGGGGGACTTTTATGTGTTGTGGAGACCATACAGGTCGGTCTGAGGTTTCCACTGTGTGTGTGTGTTTGCAGTTTACGGAACTGCAGGAGGCGGAAGCTGCCACGGCTCTGCTCGGAACAGATTCTACAGGCCATTTAGCCGGGTCACTGATCTTGCTGGATGCAACACAAAGATCTCGTGATCCGTCCAGTGTTATTTATAAAGGAGCATCGTCGAACAGAAAGGCATCGCGTTGGATTCAGTAAGGGGGGGGGGGGGGGGGGGGGAGAAGGTGAGATCTGGGACCTACGGCGAGGTGGGAGAGGGACGAGGTTGGTGAGTAGGAGATGTTTACTTATACTTAAACCAAGCTGGCTTTCTTTTCAGGTCGCGGGACGATCGGTCCTGGGACTTTCTAAGGCAAAGCAGAGGGTTGGAGGAGCATTAAACCAGATCCTAATCGGAGGAAATGGAGGTGAGATCCGAGAAGGGATGTGTGTGGGGAAATCCATGCCTCTTAAAATAATTGTGGTCGCTCAGGTATGAAACCTGTACACGTTCAGGTACAAATCCTGTGACCTTGCCAGATTTCCTTACAGATACGTTTTAAAATCTTCGGAGAGCCTATTCTATTCTCTTTTGCATTAAGTGTGGTTCATTATAAAAACGGTGAGATGAGGGTGACACATTCTGGCCCATGTTAATGATAGCGTGCCACTTACAAAATTCTTAAGGGGTTGGACAGGTTAGATACAGGAAGATTGTTCCCGATGTTGGGGAAGTCCAGAACAAGGGGTCACAGTTTAAGGATAAGGGGGAAGTCTTTTAGGACCGAGATGAGAACGTTTTTTTTCACACAGAGTGGTGAATCTGTGGAATTCTCTGCCACAGAAGGTAGTTGAGGCCAGTTCATTGGCTATATTTAAGAGGGAGTTAGATGTGGCCCTTGTAGCTAAAGGGATCAGGGGGTATGGAGAGAAGGCAGGTACGGGATACTGAGTTGGATAATCAGCCATGATCATATTGAATGGCGGTGCAGGCTCGAAGGGCCGAATGGCCTACTCCTGCACCTATTTTCTATGTTTCTATTCCACTCACCCTAATATTTTCATTGTTTTAACCTCAACAAAGTGGACAGATTTCATATCTCTCTCCTTTGTTGTGGCAAAGAGAAATTCCAGAGGTTGACTCTCACTATTGTTTCAAACGATCACTGCTTACTTACACCGACTGGTTTATACAGTGAGGAAATACTGTTTGCAAAACAGCGATTAAACAGGAAATACTGGAAATGTTTAGCAGGTTGAGCAGTGCCTGTGGTGAGATTTAAAAACGAAAGTTTTTTTCGTTTAAATTATAATTCAAAAGTTAATGATAGATGCATTTTAAACAATAAAGCAGAAGAGAAACTGGAAAAGGAGAAAGAACGAGAGTAAATTATTTGAAGCTAAACACCATGCAATACCTGGCTTCTAAAATAATAAGATAGACACAAAATGGTGGAGTAACTCAGCGGGACAGGCAGCATCTGTGGAGAGAAGGAGTGGGTCCATTCCTTCCCTCCTGAGATGTTGCCTGTCCCGCTGAGTTACTCCAGCATTTTGTGTTTATCTTCTGTTTAAACCAGCATCTGCCTACACATTTAGTAAAATAATAAATGGGCCTTGGATGGAATCTGATGCAGGTTCATTAGATTAGTGCCAGGGCCTCTGGAGGATTAAGGAAATAAACCTGGCCTATCATTCCTTACATTGAGAAGACTGAACGGTGATCTATTCTAGATGTCTGAAATTATTAGGAAGGAACTGCAGAGGCTGGTTTATACCAGAGATAAACACAAAGTGCTGGAAGAACTCATTGGGTCAGGTAGCATCTCTGGAGTAAAGGAACAGCTGACGTTTAGGGTTGGAATGTCTGAAGAAGGGTTCCGACTGCAGAGATGCTGTCTGACCCGCTGAGTTCCTCCAACACCTTGTGTCTGTCTAAATTAATAATGCTTTGATACAGTGGACTGAGATAAATCATTTCCTTCGGTGTTGGAAATTGGAGCAAAAATGCATTATTCTTGAAATTGAGGCTGGGAGGTAGAAGTCAGTTTTTGAGATTGAAATCCCTGGATTTTACCAGGTAACAGCATGAGGAGAGTGAGAGAAAAATAGCAACATCCTTGCTATTGAGGGCGTGCAGCGTAGGTTTACTAGGTTAATTCCCGGAATGGCAGGACTGTCATATGTTGAAAGACTGGAGCGACTAGGCTTGTATACACTGGAATTTAGAAGGATGAGAGGGGATCTTATCGAAACGTATAAGATTATTAAGGGGTTGGACACGTTAGAGGCAGGAAACATGTTCCCAATGTTGGGGGAGTCCAGAACCAGGGGCCACAGTTTAAGAATAAGGGGTAGGCCATTTAGAACGGAGATGAGGAAAAGCTTTTTCAGTCAGAGAGTTGTGAATCTGTGGAATTCTTTGCCTCAGAAGGCAGTGGAGGCCAATTCTCTGAATGCATTCAAGAGAGAGCTAGAAAGAGCTCTTAAAGATAGCGGGGTCAGGGGGTATGGGGAGAAGGCAGGAACGGGGTACTGATTGAGAATGATCAGCCATGATCACATTGAATGGCAAGGCGGTGCTGGCTCGAAGGGCCGAATGGCCTACTCCTGCACCTATTGTCTATTAGATAAAGAACAGAAAATGAAACAGGTTCAAGGGACTAAATGACCACTTCCTGTTCCAAGCCCCTTTAGTGCTGACCTTGTATATCTTAAATGAAAACTGTTGCCTTACTCAGCAGGAACAATCCATGGAAAAGCTGGACTAATCAGCATGTGATGTGATTAATAGTGTGAACAAAGCAAGTTAAAACCTGTTCCAGGGCAGAGTCTAAAAGCTCAGCCCTGGTTTGGATCAGATCAAATTAAGTCGGTCAGAGAATTGGGTCACTCGAATCCCCTCGAACAAAAACCCACCTGAAACCAAATAACTAGAAATGATCCTGGGTTTGAACCAATATGTTGGAGAAGGCTCAATTCTGCAAAGCCCAGGACACATCCTGTAAATTGCTGAAGACTCACATATGTATATTTAAAGTGTGTGGGAAGGAACTGCAGATGCTGGTTTAAACCGAAGATCGACACAAAATGCTGGAGTAATTCAGCGGGACAGGCAACATCTCTGGAGAGAAGGAATGGGTGACATTTCGTGTCATGACCCTTCCTCAGACTGAACTATATTCAAAGTTGTCGAATATAGGGATTGACAGAAGAATCCAGCATATTAGAATAATCACAGGGTAAATTCCACGGGGTATTAACCAAAATGTGTGTTAGTTTCAGATGGCAATGTTTGTTAAAGTTGCACTGATGTTCCCAGTCATACTCCATGAAGTAACGGCAAGCCCCAACCCTGCTGCTAAGATGGGTAAGCGTTATTCATTTATGTGGATGAAGGAGTTGACTTGCACACCCTCATAACAGGCAATGCATGGACAGGGGGAAATATTTAAATCTGAAACCCTCATCACTTTCATATTACTTTCAGGTTTGTATGAAAATATGGGATTTGGCTCTACTGATTTTTTTCAACTAGCTCAAAGGTTTGTGAGGCTGCACTCAATTCATTGTATCTCTGTACCATCTGCTCACACGTTCTAGTCAGAGAACCACTGCTGACTACCGGGGTGGATGTTCAGCATGGGGGATTGTGTCCTTGTGAGATGGGATGAGTGGTCTCTATTTCCTAGCAGTTAATGATTGGATTAGAGTACTCGGATTAAACATGTTTGCTCAATCATGTTATTTTGGTTAGTCGTCTGGATGGGCACTGATGATTTCTTCCTTTGTGTGACGGTTGGAGTGATATTCCCAATCTTAACATGGGGAAGTAGAGTTTATCAGTGTGAGAGTTTGTACACGATTCAAATTCTGAAAGTGGTGAGGAAAAAGAAACTGAAAGGGATGGGGGAAGATGCGTTGATGTATAGCAATATCAAAAGTTTGCCTTTTGAAACTAAAGCAGATGAAAAGGCCATTCAATCCATCACACCTGTGCTGCTTCTAGTTCTTTGACTGATATTTGTATAATCTGTGTGATTCTTTGCATTCTTATTATTTTCAGATAACTCCAAATCTGTCCGTTTCTTGGCACTCGGTGATTGGGGTGGGCTCCCATTTGCACCGTACATAACACCAGTGGAGAAGAGTACAGCCCACCAAATGGGGGTTGTCGCCGAGACAATGGGCGTCGATTTTATTCTGTCGTTGGGGGATAACTTTTATTTCAGTGGAGTTAGCGATATTACTGACAACAGATTTCAGGTATGTTGGAGTTCCCATATTTCTCATGATCACTGGGGAGAATGACAGTGGGAATACAGAAGCACGGGTAGTGGCTGGAGCAAGGCTAGTGAATATCCATCGGCATACTGAAGTAGTTTGAGGCCAATAGCGTGATGTTCAGAGGTTGCAGTGTTCTTTGTAATCACAGGAAACATTTGAGGATATCTTTTCTGCCAAGTCACTGAAGGACGTGCCCTGGTTTGTGGTAGCAGGAAACCATGATCACTCGGGCAATGTAACTGCACAGATCGAGTATTCCAAAGTATCCAAACGATGGTGAGATGGGTTATTTCCTGCAGTTTCCCATTTCTCCAACATCTCCACTCTTCCAGATGTATTTCACGCTAAATAACATACTGTTTGACTTTTCAGGAATTTTCCAAATTATTACTATGACCTGAATTTCACCATAGCAGGCACCAATGTCACCATTACAATACTGATGCTGGATACAGTTCTGTTATGTGGAAATTCTGATGATTTCTTGGGAATGGAACCAGAAGGACCAAAGGATTCTCATGTGGCAAACACACAACTGAAATGGATTCAGGAGAAGTTGAAGACTTCCAGGTATGCAGACTTTCTTCATTCTACATCAAATAAGCAGTCTGTCCAAGCTGTTCTACGAGTTTGCAAAATAAAGACACAAAAAGCTAGAGTAACTCAGCGGGTCACTCTGGAGAAAAGGAATGGGTGATGTTTCGGGTTGAGACCCTTCTTCACACCCAAAACATCACCTATTCCTTTTCTCCAGAGATGCTGTATGACCCCGGTTTTTGTGTCTATCTTCGGTTTAAACTAGCATCTGTATTTCCTTCCTATACACTACAAGTTTGCAATATTGTTTAGCTGTTCATACACAGAACAAGATTGCATTTGCAAAACATCTTCAACGTCTTTGGAATATATCCTAAGTTTTCCACAGCCAATCAATTATTTCATAAAATGCAACCACTTACATAGTGCAGATAAACATCGCAGCAATTTTTGTGGAACAATGAAAAAAAAGACTAGTTAATCTAATTTGGTTGATGGATAAATGTTATGCAGCTCACTAGGAAATCTTTTCTTGCTCCTCCTCAAACGGCACTAAATAATCACAATAAATCTTCAATACTCCAGCATCTGATTGTTCAGAAATTCTGAGTTTGTCCTTTGGCTCATTATTAGTTCAGTCGGGGTACAGAATGCAAGCAGGTGGAACTAGTGTAGCTGGGACATGTTGGCCAGTGTGGGCAGGTTGGGACAAAGGGCCTGTTTCCACACTGTATCACTCTATGAGTGTGTAGAATGCACCCAGTAGTCTAGAGCAGGGGTCAGGGTCTGGAACACTGGAGGTGAGGAAAGTAAGTAGGTTTGCAAACGGATCCGGGGTCTGGAATGCTTGTATTTCCCACTACCTTTGAACTCATGGGGTTTTCTGGAAAATGTATGACACTACTGTTTATCATGTATCAAAAATGAAATAAGTGTTTTGTGGTATTACATTACTAGGAGGAACATCCAGTAGACAAATAATTAATGTTATTACTGTGTAGAGGGTCTCGGTTTTGAATTGTATATCAATGACCCAAAAGATGCGTTTTCCAGGTAATGCTGAAATGCTTACAGTTGCCTCCGTACACATGAGGAAGTTCACCCATACACATCAGGAAGTGCAGGTGTACACTCATGTGGAATTTCCAAACATCCTGAGAGGTACTTTCCAAAGAGTAATTTGAAGTTTTTGAGTATATGCACTTACAAGCATTCAAACGCTTCAGCAACTGTTTCAGTCTGAGAACTTGGCAAGAGGTCAAATCACATCAACAAACAGGGCTTGTGCAGATACTGCCATGTGATGCCACATGCCGACTGACTGGAACCAGCTTTCCCACTTGAAGGTTCACGCAATGTAGCTCTGAGTTTGGACTATGGTAAACTGAGAAAAGTCTCTGCTTCATGGATATATTCCGAGCCATGGTACTCAGTACTGTGCTATCTCATGCACTCGTCCAAGAATGGGGAGCTTTAACTTATGACTTTCCAAATTGGGCAAGAGTCCTATCACTGATCCAATCTTGACAATTGAGCAACCACAGTGACATCGCACAGTTAATATATAGTCAGGGCAGGGAATTAGGTCTCTGGGCTCTTTGTCTCTGTCTCATCCATTCTAATAGTTGAGAGCTGAATTAACAAATGTAGAAGAAACAAATGTCTCTACTTTTATAGACTTGTATCTAGCATCCTTTTAATGTCATTTTATATAGCATCCTCAATGCAGAAAATGTCTTAAGAGTTTGGAGGATGAACTAGAGAAAATTAGAGGATGTTCTTCTTCTGATTAATTATTCCTTCTTTCTTACAGGTCAGACTTCCTGATTGTGGCTGGTCACTACCCAGTTTGGTCAATTGCTGAACATGGACCCACCAAGTGTCTGATTCAGAAGTTGTATCCCCTGCTTACTCAGTACAGGGTCAGTGCATACTTCTGTGGACATGACCATAACATGCAGGTAGGGAGCAGAAAATGCTAGAGATGTTATTAGTATGTTACTGTTCACACTTGAACTTTCAAAAATCTATTGAGTACTCTGCTTACAACCTTGTGCTGTTACTGCAAGTATGAATCCCATTGTTCTGTTTCAGGACATATAACAATTAAACACTTGACTTTTGCAATAATTTAAGATATGAATAATATGATGTACTGGTAGATGGTATTGGGAATTTTCTATTGATGCTCAAGTATTGTCATTCAATAAGTCGTTGGTAGATTTTTGGAGCATTCCTTCAATAAACAAGTGAGATTTGTTTGTTAGATGGGCAGGCATGATTGAACCTATGCTCCCTTGACTTTATATTTATATAGGCATGCTGTAACATTGGATACTGTTGTGTGAATTCTGGCTATCCTGGCTGTGATTCATAAATAGAGGCATGGAGTACAAATCCAGAGAGGTGACGTGTAAGAAGGAACTGCTGATGCTGGTTTAAACCGAAGATAGACACAGAAAGCTGGAGTAACTCAGCGGGACAGGCAGCATCTCTGGAGAAAAAGAATGGGTGACATTTCAGGTCAAGACCCTTCTTCAGAGTTATGTTGAATATGTATAATACGCTGATAAAGCCACGTCTATTGTGTCTAATTCCTCCCATTTATTTAGGAATGAGGCGAAGGTCCTAGAGAATGGTTCCAGGGAAGTGGGATTCCAGTCAAAAGGTTAGACTGGAGAAGCAGATATTGAGAGATGTTAGAATTGAGCAGTTTCGTTGATGCTTTGAATAGAATAAATAGTTGTTCCAATTACTGAATGGGTTAAGAACCTCTGATACAGATTTAAAGTTTTGGATACAACTTCTGAATCAAGAGGCTTGTTGGGCAAAAGATGAGGGGAATGCGAGAATTCTCTTTTAATATTTACACTTTGGAACTTACAATCTATAAGGTTAGTGGAAACTGCTAATCTGAGCTTTAGAAAAGGAATTGGAAAGATACTAAAGGGAAAATAATTTGCAGGACGAGAGCAAAAGAACAGGAATGTGGTGTGATTGTTCAACAAGGATCTGACACAGACTCAGTGGGCCATAAGGTCTCCTGTGTTTTTGACTGTTGATTGTCCCTCTTCTCAAGGTCAGAGGACCAAATCCAATTGGAATGAGAAGAGGGACAATCAACAGTCAAATCATTCTCTTGGTTTTGACTAACTACTAAAGCAGAGACTGAGATTTAAACTTGCCATTTAAATCTTATCATGCAAACTAAAGAACTTTACCAGAGCAATTGGCCCATAACAAAATAAATAGACTACATGCCAGACAGTCGTTATCCATTGAACAAATGGGGACATGGTGAACTATCAGCATGCAACATTGACAGTTTATTGTATGCAGTATCTTCAGTTGTTGCTTGCCTTTCCGACCTTACTCGGTAATGAGCAATGACATTATGTTATTTATAAATATAAGTCTCAAAATATAAAGAATGGGTGGGATTCATTTAAATACAAAGATTAAGAATTTCCTCCTCTCCTTTGTTTCAGTTTATTCAGGATTACAATGGGATTGGCTATGTCGTAAGTGGAGCTGGAAACTTCATAGAATACTCAATCAAGCATAAGCATCTTGTTCCAACGGATTGGTTGAAATTTTTCTATGCAGATATTAGCTCCTTAGGGGGCTTTGCCTATGTGGAGATAATGCCAGAGGAGATGATCATCACCTTCATCGAGGCCCATGGTAAATCGCTGTACCGGACCTCCATCCCCAGGCGATCAGACAGATGAAACTTCAGCCATTTTATTGTTTGAAGAGGAAACAGTGCTGTATGACAGACCTTGCTAAAATTAACCCAATTGGCTTATGCAATCCCTTCTCTTGAAGCTGGTTTGTTAGCTGAGGCTTTGTTCCTTTTATGCCAAATCTGTAAAATGGAAGTCACCAATTCTCCTCTACACCTTCCAAATTCTAGGGAATGCAACCACAGTTTGTGTTATTTTTTACGTGTAATTTTCTCAGGTATCATTCTAAATAGCCAACATATTCTTCCTCAGATGTGGTGACCAGAACAGCACACAATATTCCAGGATTTTATACAGCTCAAGCACATGTTCAGTCTCCTTATATTTCTGTCCTCTATACATTAAAGCCTGCATAGCCATTATTTTGTGTACTTGTTGATGTCATTTTAATGATCCATATCGCTCAACAAGTTTCTTTAGACTTCATTCCTTTTCCTTTAATGACCTTAAACTAGGTGTGCCTTTCTCCATCCATTAATTTCTGAACATTTTTAAGACTTCCTTCCATGTTATTTTTAATGACTGACAATTGCCGTCAGTATGTACGCCGTTAATAAGCACAATGGATCGTTGGGGTATAAATTTGGTGCTTAATGTTTATGTTTTTCTTAAAATTCTCCACACTGGTCGGTTATTTTATTCGTTAATAGAGCTGTCCAGGTAACCTTGGTGAGTCTGTCTCGTTATTTTTGCTGCTGGTTGCTGAAATTGTGATATTTGTGCTTGTCTTTCAATAATTGTAAAAGCAATTTCATATTTGATAACCATATCAAATTGCATTTGCAATTATTGAAATAAATCACAAGCAGAGTGGCTCACTGTAAGGAGATATGACCCGCCATGCTTCTCTTAGGTGTTATGACCCGATATGCTTTTCTGAAACACAATTTTTAATATGTTAGAAAACTTTATTTGCAAACGGATGCGAACTTTGTACTGCGCAGGTACAAGCGTGTGAATCAGCTACTGGCTGCTGGTATAACAATCACAACAAAACCAAAACCATAACAAAAACAATGTCAAATAATCAATGACTGTGTTTTTTTGCAGCTCATGTTAATCCTGTTCTGATGTTTGTACTTTTTATATGTTTGTAAATCAGTTTTTTGGATGTGAATTGTTCCAATTTCTCTGGGATTCTTTTGTATAATTCTGGACTATTCAGCTTTTGAATAAATTTTAAAACAATTGCCACATTTTGTCATCTCTAAATTAAAAATGCACATTGCAGTGGTCACACATGTTTACTTGCACTTAAACCTCAGTATCAGATCTTGCTGGTGCAGCATTTCCATGTGTTGCTATGGGTGTGCTGAGCTCAGCCAAAACATTATGACCACTTACAGGCGAAGTGAATAACATTGATTATCTTGTTCCAATGGCACCTGTCAACGGGTGGGATATATTAGGCAGCAAGTGACCCGAAACATCACCCATTCCTTCTCTCCGGAGATGCTGCCTGACATGCTGAGTTACTTCAGCATTTTGTGAATAAATACCTTTGATTTGTACCAGCATCTGCAGTTATTTTCCTCGGCAGCAAGTGAAGTCAGTTCTTGAAGTTGATGTGTTGGTTGCAGGAGAAATGGGCAGGAGTAAAGACCTGAGTGACTTTGACAAGGGCCAAATTGTTATGGCCAGACGACTGGGTCTCTGAAACGACAAGGCTTGTGGGGTGCTCCCGGTCAGCAGTGGTGAGTACCTACCGACAGCAGTCCAAGGAGGGACAAACTACAAACCGGCGACAGACAGGGCGTTGGGCGCCCAAGCCTCATCGAAGCGCGGGGGCAATGAAGGCTATCCCGCCTGGTCCGAACTGATAGAAGGTCGACTGTGGCACAAGTCACAGAAAATGCTGGTCACAGGAGGAATAGACAATAGGTGCAGGAGGAGGCCATTCGGCCCTTCGAGCCAGCACCGCCATTCAATGTGATCATGGCTGATCATTCTCAATCAGTACCCCGTTCCTGCCTTCTCCCCATACCCCCTGACTCCGCTATCCTTAAGAGCTCTATCTCAGGGCCGTCTTTACAGCATTATGGGCCCCGGGCAAAGCAGTGTACTAGGGCCCCTACGACAACTACTCACAGGAATAAAAATGTAAATGGTCGATAAAATTAAACATATATTTATTTTAGTGGCACTTCTAACAAAATTGGTGTTGAAACATTAAAAACATGCTGTACAGCAACAACTAATCAACATGATAAACATTTGAACAATACACGAGGCTTGAAAAACACAATAATACTCAGTAAGCCATACAGATTAGATGTCACAGTATGAAATTACTACGAATTTCTTATTATAACAAGCATTTGCGGCATTACTTTGCAGAGAATTGCTTTATTATTGGCTTGAAGTCAATGGTCTTTAGGATGTCATTTTCCATGCACATGAGTGAAAGCCAGTTCAAACGATGCTGCCCCATTGTGCTACAAAGCTGATTTTTTATAAGTTTCAGTCTTGAAAAAGAACGTTCTCCTGTACAGTTGGTCACCATCATGCACATGAACACTCTGAGTGCAATTTCAACATTCGGGAATACAGATTTCAAATTGTCGGAAATTATTTTTCTGTACAATGCAGGGAGAGTCTCACAATTTTCATCAAGAGCCATGTAGTGCTTGAGATGCTCATTCATTTAAAAGGTCATCATAATTAAGGTCTTTGTGATACATATTAGCCAGATGTTCACACTTTTTCTTTAGTGCATCAGAAGCAATAGTTTTCAATTCACTGAAGAAAGAAAACAGATTTCCAATCTGTGAATAAGCTTCTGCACGTTTTGTCAGTTCAAAGATTAGAGTGTCCAGAATAGGGAGGAAAGTTTCTACCTTGAACTTTCCGCTTTTACTGAGAAGTACCTCTGCTGATGATGATCTATCATATCTAGTAAGATGCACACTTCGTTTTCGTTCCCGTTTTTTCTCATCACTGTAATCTGTATCTGGGCACATACTCCTGGCTTTGAATTCATATTCACTAAATTTATCTCTAGTTTCCTGAAGATAGGTTTTCATAAACTCAAGAAGATTTGTGGCAACAAGGATGTTCACATCCTTTGACTGCAGGACCTTGCTTGTTTTGTTCATTCTTTCTAGCATGTCATTCCAAAGAATTATGAGAAAGATTGTTTCCAGGTTTTCCATTTTCTTGCTCAATCCTTCTGCCTCTCGCCTTGTATTCACTTTCTGTTCATTGTCAGCTGATACAGAATCCAGCGCATGTTTTATTTTCTCGAAACCCCCATACAGAGCATGAACAGCATCAAAATGTGCTGACCATCGTGTGTCAGATAGACGCTTGACCACAAAATCTTTTCCTAAAGATGATGTCAATACATTCCATCGATGAGTAGAAGCAGCAAAAAAGGAATACAGATGTTGAACAAAGTCAAAGAATTTGACAGTTTGTAGACAACACTCTGCTGCTTTTACTCCAACCAAGTTCAGGCTGTGTCCAGCACAGGGGACATAGATGGCAAACTCATTGAGTTGATGAATCCGTGCTTGCAATCCAGTATATCGTCCAGACATATTTGAGGCATTGTCATATGACTGACCGCGGCAGTTTGATAGTGGAATTTTGTTCTCATTAAGAAAATCCACAACAGTGTCTGTTAGAGCCTTTGCTCCATGAGAAAAGATGGGGATGAACATCAAGAAACGTTCCACAGGCTCACAGCCTTTAATGTATCGGACAGTAAATGTCAGTTGATCTGTGTGTGAGATGTCTGGAGTGGAATCTACACTTATTGAATAATACTTTGACTCTTTTACTTCTTCAAGAATAGTACAAAGAACCTGTTGTCCCATTAATTCAATAAATTCCTCACAAATGTTTGCAGATAAATATGACGGGTTCCCTTTTCCAGGATTTCCATACAGTTTGAGATGTTCTTCCAAGAAAGGGTCAAATTCACTCAACAGCACTAGTATGCCTAAAAAGTTGCCATTTTTTACTGACTCAATAATCTGATTTTCTCCACGAAATGGCAAACCTCTGGAGGCAAGAAAACGAATTACAGAAACCACACGTGTCAACACTTTATGCCAATATTCCTGCTCTGAGCGATGTTAAGTAATAAAGAATATACACTTCCAGTTTCTTTATGCCTAATCAAATATGCCGTCATGCACTTTCGATGTTCTTCTCCATTTTCATATTCTACAATAACATTGCTGTGCTTCCAGTCATTGAACCCCGATGTAGCAAAGGGAGATTCTTTCTTGGACAATAGGCGACATACTAAGCAGTACAAACGACCTTGGGATGGTGAATAGAGTAGCCATTCACGTTTTACACACTCGCCATTCCGCAGTTCACGTTTGAACACATTATTTGATAAATACCTTGTCTTCATACTCTCTACTCCAGCTGTTTTATACACTTTGCGTGAGTTTGAAAGGTTGCTATCATGATTATGACATGATGAGGGCCCACTACGAATCCAGTAATCTACTGTGTTAGTATCATTAATGTTCCATAGCCCCAGATCTGTCTCTTGGATTGGAAACTCCTTTACTGTTACAGATTTGGGTATTTCCTCTTGTGAAATGTCACCAGCAGCAGCAACAGGTAATGATACTATTGGTATGTCTGCTGAAACTGGATGATTGGTAGCAGGAATGGATTTGGATGTGGATGCTATATCTGAAAGAACAGTACTAGTGGCTGACATTGCAGGAGTGGATGTAGATGTGGATGCTATATGGTATGAGTGGCTGACGTTGCACCTGTGTTGAACCACGATGTTAATTTTGGAATTTTTCCAATTTTCTCCTTCTCCTCTGCAGCTCTCTTCCTCTGTGCTCCACTCAAAACATTACGTTTCATTTCTGCTAAGGGTTATTCACCTGGAAATATATCTAAATATATGTTTAGTATTTAGTCCCACGCCAGGGTGTAGGGTTATATAATATAAGTGTGTTTACGAACAGTATTTATTCTTAATACAAACTCTCTACTGTGTGCTGATTCACAACACCGCCGGGCAAGACCTTGAATAGCCCAGTGGCGTAGCTAGGGTGTCTGGCACTGATCTAGCCTCATCTGTGTATAGGTCTACAAGACTACATTCAACATTTTCTCAACTTGCACAGATAAAAAGCTTATCCATTCATATATTCACAAACTATTAATACCTGGTTATTAGTACAGCATCATAAATTCGTAATCTTAAATAACTACTACATGCTTATCGTACAAGTGTTCAATGTTGTGAATGAACCTCAGATTTAATCACTAATAATCTATGCATAGTCCTATACCTGTGTTCATATACAATGTATAAATATAACCAATAATCATGTCATTGCTATTAATAATACCACAGTAGGTCTAATGTGAGTAATGTCAACTGAGTTGAAGTGACGTAACATATACGCTAAATTACGTTATACAGCATGAGATCCATACACATAGGCCTACATGCAAGTGAGGTGGCAGAGGTGACTGCGATACTAACCCGGGGATACTAAATCAGAAACAAATCACAATGTCCATTTGTAACACAATAACATTGCAGCAAATATTTATAGTTTAGTACTAGACCAAGTGGACCCATTGGGCCCATTCCTCGTAGAGGGGGAACAGGGAAGGGGAGAGGGTATGAGTGAGTGAGGCCTGGACCCAAAGCCTCTCGTGTATTGTAGCACCCTCAACCCACCTTATCCCCCCCCCCTCCCCCTACTGACCCACTCCACCCCCCTAGCCCCTCCCCTGCCCCCACCGGGACGCGGGGGGATGGAGTGGCTGAGTGTTAGACCAATGCAGTAGAGGTTTGGGGGAGTTTCAAAGGGGGTTCAGGGAGGATGAATTGGGTGAATGGAGGGTGGAAGAGAGGGGGGGATAAGGGGGCTGGGGGGATGGAGTAGGTAAGAAGAGGATAAGGGGGGATGAGGTGGGTTGTGGGGGGTGGGATGATAAGTGGAGTTGAGGGGGTGTGGATGGAGTGGGTGAGTGGGGCTCTTTAAAAAAAACCCTGAAACCAATTTAACTTAATGCAGCACAGGTCTGGGGGAGTTTTAAGGGGGATTAAGGGGGGAATGGAGTGCATGAGTGGGGCTCTGAAGAAAAATCCTAAACACAATTTCACGACCCCTGTTGTCCCCCTCCCCAGTGCCCATTCTCAGACCCCCCCATTCTCTCTCCCCAGACCAACTGTTACTCTCCGCCACCCCCCTTTCCCCAGCACCCCCAATTCCCCCACTCTCTCTTCCCCCCCACCACCAACCCCCACCCTTGCTGTCCCCCTCCCCAGTCCCACTCTGCCTCCTCCCACCCCCACTCTCACCTCCTCCCACCCTCCCCGTCGCCCCCACCGTTACTCTCCCCCACCCCCCTTTCCCTACCAGCCCCCCCTGTCGTGCCGGCGAAAAGCACTTAGCGATGGACTTAGGGTGCTACATTGTTGCGAAAAGCACTTACAGATCGCTGTGAGAAGCACTTAGGGTTGGAAAAGCAAAGCACTTAGGGAGCTAATTGTTGCGAAACAGATCGCTGTGAGAAGCATTTAGGGATGGAAAATGTTGCGAAAAAAACACTTAGGGACCGAAAATGTTGCGAAAAAAGCACTTATTGAACCTACATTTTTAAAGTAGTATTTATTTATTGCAAGTCACTTAACATACACAGATCAGCATGGGGCCCCTATGCTCGTGGGGCCCGGGCAAGTGCCCATCAGGCCCATGCGTTAAGACGGCCCTGCTCTATCTAGCTCTCTCTTGAATGCATTCAGAGAATTGGCCTCCACTGCCTTCTGAGGCAGAGAATTCCACAGATTTACAACTCTCTGACTGAAAAGGTTTTTCCTCATCTCCATTCTAAATCGCCTACCCCTTATTCTTAAACTGTGGCCGTAATGTTTTGGCTCATCAGGTCATTAATGTTTCGGCTGATCGGTCGGTGTATGTTGGCATGTGGCCGCAACTCTTTACAGACTGCACAGCTAATTTAGATGTTTTATTGATTTTTATTTTTTTTTTGCTTCCACATTTCAGACCACATGTAATGATGATGATGATGATTGAAGAATGGAAGGTATTTATTCACAAAATGCTGGAGTAACTCAGCAGGTCAGGCAGCATCTCAGGGTGACGTTACAGGTCGAGACCCTTCTTCAGACCCATTCAGAAGAATGGAAAGTAGCAACAAGTTTTTACAGAACTTCTCGGTTGTTATAAATACATACCGTGTTGAGCCAAGACATCTCTTTCTTTCTTTCTTTTCCTCTTTTTTTTCTTTTTCTTTTTCTTTTTCTTTTTCTTTCTCTCTCTCGCTCTGTCTCCCTGCGCGCGCGGCTGCAATTCAAAAGCAACGGTCAGGCGCATGACGCCGAGGCCCCGCCCCCGCGGATGAATGACAACGGCTCTCGCCAATCGGCGCGGTGTCCGCCCGGCCCGTAGCCAATAGGTGGAGAGGGGGGGGCGGTATTTCCGGTGTGCGGAGTCAAGGCCCGGCGCTTGCTCGGGGGGTGAAAAGCGCGGGCGGGAAGAGCGCGGGAGCGGGTTGGAGACGGCGACGGATCTGGAGCTCAGGTACCGGCCACATAAACTCGCACACGCCCATTGCTCTCCCACTTGGTGGGCGCATGGTGCGCGGCCATTGCGGTCCGGGCGAAGGGGGGGTGAATGTGTGTGATGGACGGCGCCGTCGACCTGTAGGATGCGGCGGCGGGGGGGCGGGAGCTAGCGAGAGGGCGGGAGCATGCTGATGGACGGGTGGGACAGCCAACGAGAAGCTGGTTAGCAGATGAATGGGCGGGTTTACCGTGATGAGCAGGCCTGGCAGCCAACGGAAAGGGGGAGAGCAAATAAAAGGCGGGTGGACAACCTGACCGTTTAGCGGAGCAGCCAATGAAAAGATGGCCAACTAATGAGGGGCGGGGAGAGTCTAGCCAGGCAGCCAATGGGAGGCGGGCTCGTTAATGAGAGGGCGGGTTGACGCGTTGATCGACAGGCCGGGTGGCCAATGAGTGGTGGGGCACCCTAAGGGGCGGGGTGAAGCGAGGTGACTGCGTGGCCTGAAGTCAGGGGTCCGAGTGCTCGGACTTGCTCTTCCTTGTGATAGTTGAGGCTGGGGCTTCAGCCTCGACCCGGCTCTGCTTCGTGGCCCGGGTGAGCTACCTCTGGGCGCCTCGGCCTTTAGTTTAGTTTATTGTCACGTGCACCGAGGTACACTGGAAAGCTTTCATTGCATGATGACCAGTCAGCGGAAACACAATACAATCGAGCCATTCATTGATGAAATACATCTCTTGTACATCTTCACAGTGTGCAGATAGATACATGGTGCTGTATCTTTAGGCCTCCTCTAGGATTCCTCCTGACGACCTGAAACATTAGCTCATTTATTCTTTCAGGAGAAGTTATCATGTTTCTAGCTTTTCTATTATTATTTCAATGATTCACTCCAAAGACGTACAGGTATGTAGGTTAATTGGCTGGGCAAATGTAAAAATTGTCCCTAGTGGGTGTAGGATAGTGTTAGTGTGCGGGGATTGCTGGGCGGCGCGGACTCGGTGGGTCGAAGGGCCTGTTTCTGCGCTGTATCTAAATCTAAACCTAAAAAAATTCCAAAGTTTGTTCCCCATCTCCACATCAACAACATAGTGTCAGAGGTTCCTGCACTGCATCCACAATACTCCTTTGGCACATGCTGTCAGTGTTAGTGAACCTCTTACTTGGCTGTCCTTTTCAGGAGTGAGTTAGATTTAGCTCTTGGGACTAAAGGAATCAAGGGATATGGGGGAAAAGCAGGAACGGGGTACTGATTTTGGATGATCAGCCATGATCATATTGAATGGTGGTGTTGGCTCGAAGGGCCAAGTGGCGTACTCCTGCACCTATTTTCTATGTTTCCCTCGCTGGTGCCTTCCCATGATGACTACTCTCTTCTTCCATCCCTGAGTTATGTTGCTGTTCTCCACTGTTACATCCATTTGGCCCTGTCGGCTCCATTGCATCCAAATATCCATCCAGCGTTTGTGTATTTTTATAAATCTGAATGAATCTTGAGGAGGGCAACTTTTATTTGATTACAATTTGGTTTATATGGGTGTGACTGCAGGTTAGCTTAAACATGGAGAAGCAGTGTTTAGTTTTTATGCACCACATGTATGGAACAAACTCCCAGAAAACTGCAGGTCCACTGCAACTCTCAGTTCTTTTAAATCGAGGCTGAAGACTATTCTGTTTGATGCCGCCTTTTATTAAATCAAATGATTATTAATTTATTACAGTGCACTGTAACTTTTAAATTTGTATTTTATACCTATCTTATTCTATTTTAGCCTGTTTTATTCTCTTTAATGATTGTTTTTAATTGTTTTTAACTGCTTTTTAATGTTTTATGTAACGCATTTTGAATCGTCTTGTTGCTGAAATGTGCTGTATAAATAAACTTGCCTTGCCTTAAATTCCTTCTAAATATATAATACTTGTTTTATTTGGAGGCTAGTAATTGACCAGTACAGAGGGCACCTGTTGGTAGTATAGTGTAGGTAATCTGTCTAGTTGATTGCTTGGGGGGGAAAATGCCTTGGCTAGAACATGGAGGCTAACTCCTGGGCTTGTATTCAAGATGTGAGATTTTGATGGCCCCTGTGACAATGTGCCCAATCCGTCCCTTCCACAGAGGACTGTCCCTCTCAGCCTCTCTTCCCCTGAAGCCTGAAAGGATTTGTGTCCAATTTTTGTGATGCAGTATCAGAAGTGCCACTCGAGCACACTGTAGCTTTGCCTTGGGGTTCAAATCAGATTATCAGGGCTTGGGCAATGCCGGGGGGGGGGGGGGGGGGGGGGGTTGTGAAGGAAGGGAAATAAGACAATCACCTTCCATTTTCTGTTGGAAACATGGTTGTGTGTCACACCACAATGTAGTCATTGATATCCCTGTCTTTTCACAGGGAGTGGAATGCTGCTGGAAAATTCTCATGAAGTTTACAGCTACGAGTTGCTGATATTCTGAACTGAAGCTGACATCTTGAACTTGGACGTGGCAAAGTGTTGAGGTGTTATTGCTTTACTGCACAGGTCAGTACTGCCATTCACTTGGGATGATTCTCCTTGAATGGCCTGACAGCAATGGTTTTTCCACTGCACCAAATTTCCATCTATGTGACGACTCGTGTATTAGAGATCAAGCAGATGATAATTGTATTTTTTCACTGGTAGAAATTACCAACTGTTCACACTTTGATGGGGGAAACCCTCACCACATAGTGCTCTTTAGGGGAGGCGGGGGGGTGCCGGTCCACTTTTACCTGTGTTCACCCCTTCACTAAGTTTCCCTTAGTTTGTGGGATTCAATAAATCGTTTGTGGGATTCAATAAATTTATGAAACCGAGAACATTTAACCGAGATCAAAGTGCTTTTTTAATTTTGTTACAGGTCAATGTATTTATCAGAACCAGTAAAACCACCCATGGTTGTGGCAAGATTATTCTGTGGATCTTGTGATAACAATGCTAACATTTATAGAGGCTTTTGCTGCAATTTATAACTTGGACTTTAACCTGAGATTTGCTGGGGCTGTTTGATGCTTGGGTTCTTCCCTTTTTAACCTTGATAAACTGGTCTGTGAGTTGATATTGCTCCAAGATGTCACAACTCCATTGATAGTTTGCAGTAGAATGGAAAAGCTAATGTTTGACGGAGCTTCTTCCCACAGGCCATCAGGACTGTCAACTTTTATAACCCCAGAGACTAAATTTTTGTCGACAATAATAGTAACTTATTAACTTTATTTATATGCTGTAACTGTAATTCTTTTTGTGCACAACCCGCAGGCATTGCCACTTTCATTTCACTGCACATCGTGTATGTGTATGTGACAAATAAATTTGACTTGACTTGACTGACTTGGCAGATCTGGTATGAGAGGTTGCCCTGGTGATCGCTCCATTTGCACAGGCCCATGTATCACTCCCAGCTAAATCTGTGACCCCCCTAACCTAATCTGGATAATTTCAGACATCAATATTCTGAGAAAGTTGATGCTAAAGTTGCATATTTTAGTTGTGTAAACTAGAAAAGTACCTAAATGTGGAGGCCTTAAAACTTTTTGTTTCTTTTCCACCTTCTAAGCTCTGGCAGTGGTTCAAAATGTTTGGAGAAAGTGTGTTCTACATTTGTACAGGGTCTCCATTTGTGATTTAGTGACTCTACATGGATAGTCAGATAGGTTATTTAAAAAAGGCTGTGGGTGCCCAGAACTATCTACACAGTAATAGGGTCCTGCTCCATGTGGCTTTTTTCACTCACCTGAAGAGTATTACAGATGTTGGTGCAACTGCAAGGCCAGGAATTCTAGCTTATCGCTAAATGCCCTTAAGAAGGTGTAAGGTGAGTCACAACTTGGAACTGTTGCAGTCAAATGTGCTGAAAATATTTCTACACTTTGAGGCAAGGCGTTCCATGAATTAGATCTAGGAGTGCCAAGTATGGTGATGTACTTGCATGTCACACTGATGTGTACCTTGGAAAGGAATGCACAGGAATTGTGTTGGTAGTTCTCTGCTGCTCCAGCCTTGGGGTGGCAAGTGCTACCTGAATAATTCTTTCTGATCCTTTAGGATGTTCTTTTAGGAAGGAGATGAGGAGAGATTTCTTTAAGTCAGCGGATGGTGAATCTGTGGAATTCTTTGCCACAGAAGGCTGTGGAGGCCATGTCAGTGGATATTTTTAAGGCAGAGATAGATAAATTCTTGATTAGTACATGTGTTAGAGGTTCTGGGGAGAAGGCAGGAGAATGTTAGGAGGAGTGATAGATCGGCCATGATTGAATGGCGGAGTAGACTTGATGAGTTGAATGGCCTAATGCTACTCCTATTCCTTATGATACTAGTGCCCGTTGTGTTTGTTAATATTGAAATAGTCTCTGCTTCAGGAACTAACTGGTAATATATTATGTAGCCTTGAGCATTTATTATTTGGATAACTTTTAAAAAAAAAGTGATTTGATGTCACAAAATACATAAGCCCTCGAGTTCAGTAAGTATTGAGTTAAAATTCACACAGTGGATGATTGTGTAATCCATCTGATGTAATCTTTCCGAAAGGACTGAACTTGCAGTAGAGATGTCTTGCTTACCTTTTATAAACTTGAGATCATCCAAAATCTTGCTGCTTTCCTAACTTGGATCAAGTTTGATTTGTCTCCAAACTTGGTGACCTAAATACACTCCCAATCTCATTTGATTTTTATAATTCTCAACCTATTTTCAAAATTCTCTTTACCCATGGACTTTCCCATTTCTAATCAATCGCTGTATAATGGAGGTCTCTGATGGTTTTGTGGAAGATGTTACATTTCCCTCTGCCCAAGCCATGACAACATTTCAGTGATGTTTGTGAAGGGCATGCAATGACCCAAAAGGGTGCTCATACTTCTTTGCAGATGTGGAGCAAGCAGCCATGCCAGCCTTTATATTACTATACTATATATGGTTACAATATTATCAGAAGTTTTGAAGTATTTCCCACTGTGTTTCACAGAAGTTCCAATGGGCCGCAGGAAATCGAAGAGAAAGCCTCCAACCAGGAAGAAAGTGCTTGGCACGTTACAAACACAGTTCACTTGTCCATTTTGTAACCACGAAAAGTCATGTGATGTTAAGATGTAAGTGTATGATGCCTGTGTTGGCATATTTGTCTTTGGGCGGTGTACTGCTTTAGTCTAAGTCTGGCATATCACTGTAGGTGGTGATTATTCACAAAATGCTGGAGTAACTCAGCAGGTCAGGCAGCATCTCGGGAGAGAAGGAATGGGTGATGTTTTGGGTCGAGACCCTTCTTCAGACTGATGTCAGGGGGGTGGGACGAAGGAAGGATATAGGTGGAGACAGGAAGATAGAGGGAGATCTGGGAAGGAGGAGGGGAAGAGAGGGGCAGAGGAACTATCTAAAGTTGGAGAAGTTGATGTTCATACCACTGGGCTGCAAACTGCCCAGGCGAAATATGAGGTGCTGTTCCTCCAATTTCCGGTGGGCCTCACTATGGCACTGGAGGAGGCCCATGACAGAAAGGTCAGACTGGGAATGGGAGGGGGAATTGAAGTGCTCGGCCACCGGGAGATCAGTTTGGTCAATGCGGACCGAGCGCAGGTTTCGCCGATGTAAATAAGTTGACATCTAGAGCAGTGGATGCAATAGATGAGGTTGGAGGAGGTGCAGGTGAACCTTTGTCTCACCTGGAAAGACTGTTTGGGTCCTTGGATGGAGTTAGGTGGTGATGTGTTTTGGACTTGACACATTTGTTGTTCCTATACCTACATGAGTTGTCAGACGGGGCAGGAAGGGGAGAAGGGATGTGGGTTGTAGTGGTAAGAGGGACCATGTTGAGCAGGATGCTCGTTTCCATTCTATATGACTCGGAGTTGTTTTAGTGGCCTTTGTTATCTGTAGGCTGGATTATATCTATTGGTATTGTGTAAATGTTAAACTCTAAGTGAAATAAAACAGTTGTGAAATGTAGCACATGCGGCCCTGTGACTCCCATCTCTTTGAAGAAGTGCATTGACAATTCCTTTGGATGGAGTTCTTTGTACATCAAGAAATATCCATTTTAAATGAACGGGATTCATTATAAAACAGATTTAAGTCCCCTTTTAGTGCATGCTCAATATCATTTGATATCCTTTTGACATAATAAAACAAAATAATGCAAAGTATTATATATTTAGAATAATGCATTTTCCTTTGCGAGAGAATTAAATGTATGGCCAGTTTTTAAATTCTGTACGATTTTGTAGTTTAGTCCCATTCAGACCAAGTTGTACTTTAACTCTGGTTTTCTTGCTTATTTGCTAGTGTAGCTGGAATGTCTGATCTTGAAATTGTGACTTTTGCAGTGGGCTGGGAGGGGAGGAATTGTAGTTGATTTACTGTTTCTACCAAGGATTACAAGCTAGAAAAGTTATGTGAGTGCTTGCAAAGTCTCGTCAACGTTGTTGTCAACGTCTCTTCACCTGGAAGTACTCTCCTATCTTGCAGAATAATACTTCTATTTCTTGCATGGTATGTATTGATCATGTCTCTTATATTAAGTTTTTTAAGTGATTTGTTTACATTGTTTTCTTCCCTTCCATTTTCCAGGGACCGTGCGCGAAATACGGGTATCATATCCTGCACCGTATGTTTAGAAGAATTCCAGACACCAATAACATGTATCCTTATTTAAATACAAGTAGTGAGAGACGTTTTGGGACTATTCATTTTTGTGTCATATTTTTTCAATGCTATGTTTTGTTGCCCAGGTTGTGACACAACTTGCAGAGGCTCTATGGATTAGCTTTGAGTTGTTGATAACAATTGAATAAGATGGCTGAAGTAGAAGGAGGCAACTGGAATGAGAAATATATACTGGCTAATCCTCGGCATTCCAAGAGGAATTCCAGGGGCGGCATGGTGGCGCAGCGGTAGAGTTGCTGCCTTGCAGCGCCGGAGACCCGGGTTCGATCCCGACTACGGGTGCTGTCTGTGCGGAGTTTGCACATTCTCCCGTGACCACGTGAGTTTTCTCTGAGATCTTAGGTTTTCTTCCACGCTCCAAAGACGCGCAGATATGTAGGTAAATTGGCTTGGTAAATGTAAAAAAATTGTCCCTAGTGTGTGTAGAATAGTGTTAATAAGAAGGGATTACTGGTCGGTGCGGACCCGGTGGGCCGATGGGCCTGTTTCCGCGCTTTATCTCTAAAACTAAAAACGAAGAAAACTAAATGAATGAATTTATAGAAAAGAAAGTGTGAGGTGGATATTGTTGTGAACATGGAACAAGCTTGTTTTATTTTTGTTACGGAATATGTGGGAATGGAGCTCAGTACGGGCTTGACTAGTCTAGGATGGATCATGACATGTTGGGGACTGTCTGCGGGACTGGTAGATGCAATTGGGGCAGAGTGAATTGCATTTGTGGCATTTGACAAAGATCATTGTTTTGGTCTCCTACTAGATGTGGTTAAGCTTTTCCAGCTTTGCATCAACAATAAGTTAACGTGGCCAGTCCAAATCAGATGATCAGTTGGTTGTAATCTGCAGTTCTCTTTCCAAAGTCCCTAGTCTGTCTTCTATTGCCTCTCACTGTAAGTCAGCGTCTCTCCAAAATCTGCAGATTGCATCCTAACCCGTATCCAGAGATGCCGTCTGACCTGCTGAGCACTTTTTTTGTAAACCAGCATCTGTAGTTCCATGTATCTCATAACCCATATTTATTTCTGTTCACACAGAACGTTGCAGCCATAAAGCAAATAACAAACTGCTGGATGAACCTGGGTCATTCAGCGTCTGTGGAGGGAAATGGACAAATGATGTTTTGAGATGGGGTTCTTCTCTGGTCTTTATTGCTGAAGTTTTTGGCATCTGCAATCTTGTGGCCATAGACTGGTTTAGATGTGAAAACCAATTAATTGAGTTTAAATATGTTTCATGGTCTTGCCTCCATCCCCTCCAGCTCAATCTCCTTGGGACTCCCTTGCCTATCATGGAGAGGTCATGTCACTTGCTGTGTGAAACTTGGATGATATTTCATTGTTAGTATTCACTTCATTGCAGATGTCTTTTCCTTAACGGTTGCTCAGATCTGTCGGAGCCAGTGGATGTATACAGTGATTGGATCGATGCCTGTGAAGCAGCAAACCAATAGTTTTGCCTTGAGTACTGTGTGTTTTACTTGGAGGTGCTTTTTTTTTTTAAGCTGACTGTAAATAATAGTTAATGCGGAATCTTCTATAATACTTTGGATGGTTTTCAGGGTGTTATTAAAAGTTTAGAATTCTCCCATTCACTGTGTGCTCTTTCATTTTAATAGGTTACCATTGCCCTTCCAAAATGGGAATGGTTGGTTGTTATTCAGATTCTATCTTCTTGGGGTGAGGATGACTTGGTTCCATTCTTGTTTTAAAGAATGAAAGATGTCTGTGTTAATCTTGATGTAGGGTGGTCATTGGTAGGGTTGCCAACTTTCTAACTCCCAAATAAGGGACAAAAGATGACGACATCAACTGCGCCCCATGTGACCTAGCCCAGCCAGCGGCCACATGTTCCCGCTTCACCAACTGCGGCCGGGAGGCAGGTTGCTATGCAACCTCCGTTTGGTGAAAACACTCGGCCGCGCTCCCCGAATACACTCCGTTAGCCTACAGTGTCCGGGCCTACAACACCCTCCGTGCCTAATGAGGGACAAGGGCGGTCCCATACCAATTTAGCCCAAAATATGGGATGTCCCGGCTGATACGGGACAGTTGGCAACCCTAGTCATTGCACACCAGCTACCACAGATCTTGACAGAGTGAGGGTCTTGATAGACTCTTAGTCTAATGGGATGGACATCCAAATTTGGAACAGATACATAAATGCACAACTGCTTGCTTCTCCTTGCCCGCCAACTTGCATCCTGATCAACTCTATTTTTAGTCCATCCTGCTTCCCTTTCTATCACTCTTATCCCTCCTTTTCGTAGTCCTATCTCTCAGCTCCTTCTTCCTTTCTTTCCTCCTCCATTTCCCTTGTTCACTCTTGACCTTCCCTGACCCTTCGCCCATTCTTCAGCTGCTGGCTGCTCATCTTTGCCAGAGAGAGCCCATCCTTAAACTCTACCACTGCCTTCAGGCTACTGATTTACTGATCATCCTTTTGTCCCAAGTCCCAGCAGTTGTGCTGCTTGAAGCTGACAACTTGCCCCAGATCAATCCTGAATCTCTGCCAGACAACCTTGCGTGAATCGTGCGCTACTTAGTAAAGATGGATTGCAATCTCCTGATGCTCTGCAGATGGACTGGAGGGGGGTCCCTGTGCACGGTTTCTCAGCTGACAGAGGTAGATGCATTCTTTTAGAGCAAAAGCATTTCATTCAGTTGCCATCACCAAGAAATATAAATATTGGCGCTCAAACCATTCCATATAATTTCTTACTTTCTTTTGTCTACCGAGATTCCCAAACACCACATAACCAAAGCATAACTTTTTTGTGCAAATAATACCAAGTACAGAGGTAAGGAGTCTGGAGACCGTTGCCAGTGAAGGGTACGATGAGGAAGTGATCAACCAAAGTTGAGATTACCTTTTGAAGAATGGAAACCTCTCAAAGATTTTCCAAAAGAAAATTGATTTCTGACCTATTGTGTGCAAATTAAAGCGCAGAGTGGTTTAATCAAGTGCCAGAATGGAGCCGAGAAGATTTGCAAAGTAAACAACAGCTTTCCCTTGTATCTTCACAATGTAAAGGTAGAGCCAAAGACCTTTGTATGCAATGGCAGCAAAATTGATTTTCTGAACTTGTTGAATATTTGAAAGGGAGAAATATTAACCACAATGGAAATGTGTAGTAGTTTGGAGGAGGAACGAGAAATAATGGTCAGAGTTCCAGCCGAGAGCAATGATGGAAATGGTGAAATAGTTTTCATCTGAAAATGAATCCAGTGTTTTTTTCCAAATCTTACTAACTTGGGTTGCTATTTTTAATATTTTGAGTATTGGCAATCCCAGATCCTCTTGCTCCTCTGCTATTTACATTATTTTTAATTAGTAGGTTGTCTCTTTTATTGCATGTCCCAAAATGTAACACTTCATGTTTGTCTTTATTTTAATGTCTCCTTGCAATTTATTGCAGCCTTCCTCCATATTGACATTGCATCATCCTTGCACTCCCACATTAAGATTGGGACCTTCTGAAACAGTTGTTTCCTTTCATGTTCTTAAAGGATGTGTTGGATTAGGACCACTGTTTACAACTGCCAAGTTATGATGTTAGGTAGTGTGCCAAGTATTTGGTATTGTATCAGTAACCATTAGTAGTGACTGTACTTCTGTTCAACAGTTATGTAGATAAATGTGAGGTGTTACATTTTGCGAAGTCAAACCAAAAAAAACAGAGCAGGCCCTTCACGGTCTATGGTTTCCTTGCCCATTGCTATTGATGTATCACCATGACACCTCTGATTTGATGTATGTTGGGTCTAATGCAATATTGCTCCAATGTAGCATGATGGAAGATACAAGTCTTGTTCTGATGCATGGCAGTGCAGGGCATGTGATGTTGTTCAGATGTGATTTAGTGTGAGAGTGCCTGTTCCAATATACTGTTGGGTGACGTATCTGTATGACATCGACATGAGAGTGGGATTGCAAGAAGTATTTTTAGTCAGGAGTCTTTGTGTAACACTTCTGATGCAGTGCACACTTCAGCCTTTTGTGGAGTAGTCCTGAAGTGTGTAAAATAAATGATATCACGTTGCTCCAATGTAGCCTGGAGAAAATAGACTGGAGCCACGTCAAATTTTTAATGTTTTCGTACCCTCTGAATTTATTAACCAACACTGAGCGATGTGTGCTATGGATTTATTAAATAGTGTATGCTTTGGATTAATTAAGCTTGGTGTACTCTAGTGTAGAACAACAACAGAAATTTCATTCAGTTTACTGCAGTAAAAGGACTTTTAACTAGTCACAGGAGATTAACAGTTCAATCAATGCTGTCAAACTATCACATGCCTGAACATCAAACAAAGAATTGATAGCACCTGAAGGCTTCCAGATATGATTGATTAAACACTGGTGTGATTTTGTTTACCACTCTTTCATTACCCATTGACTTATTCTGCAGTGGCAGCCAGGTGAACATTAAACTGGGGAATTGATACCGAAACTTGTGTCCAGTGTTTGTTAGGTCTGTGCAGGGAGGCTAGGCACAGCTGAGGCTTGGCCTGAGAGACTTGGTTACAGATTGTTGTATGCTAATAAGAGTCTTTTATGAAAGATGTGCTCCTTGGCTGAATCTGATTTCAGGCCTTGGTCTGCTACATTTTTGCATCTTCACAGTGAACCAAGTAAGGAAATAGTTCCCCATGTTACAGCCATGGTGTTGATGGGTCACAGTTTTATTGAATATAAATATTATCCTCTGTTTATTTATTCGCAAAATGCTGGAGTAACTCAGCAGGTCAGGCAGCATCTCGGGAGAGAAGGAATGGGTGACGTTTCGGGTCGAGACCCTTCTTCAGACTGAAGAAGGGTCTCGACCCGAAACGTCACCCATTCCTTCTCTCCCGAGATGCTGCCTGACCTGCTGAGTTATTCCAGCATTTTGCGAATAAATCGATTTGTACCAGCATCTGCAGTTATTTTCTTATCCTCTGTTTACCTGTGTTAGGTTTATCACGTGTCCTTTGGTTGGATGTGGTTCTGTACAAAAAGTGAGCTGGCTTACGAGAAGTTCCAATAAAGCCTGATCTCAGCCTTTGCTGTTTTTGCAAAGTTCAGCTCTAATGTTTGTCTAAATATGTGGGGGTTAAGAGGTTGGAAAGGCAAGTGTTTTGGAGCAGATTAAATTCTGGATCTCCAACGGTTTGTAATGCTGGGTATAGATACTTCATGCATTGCTTTAAAAAAAAAAAGCATCTCTAAATCTAGAAACTAATCTAGTTGCTTCTAAAGTGCATCTATCGTTTCCTGCTGTTGCTGTAGTTACTGGATTAGTGCTGAGTTGTTTAAGATGGTTTAACCATTAGTGATGGTTTTCTCAGTTTAGCAGCATAAACATTTTACTATGGTGGAAATTCAACTTTATCAAAGTTGGCATTTAGAAACAGCACACATCCCCAGTGACACTGGGCATTGCACTGGTCCATCTTTTACAGGAGTTGTAATTGTATATTTAAATCCACCAGTATCCATACTGTTAATCATACAACATGGCAATGTTGGAATAACTGATGGTTCAGGTGGAGAGGGTGGGAATGAATGATGAATCAGTAAATTACCTTTTGGTATCTATTGGAATTGGAAATCCAGTCCTGTACAAAATATATCAGTCTGATAATAGCACTCATGCAGCTCATTCTGAGTATGTGACTGAAGATTTGGGATTGTTCTACAAGACCTGATATGTTTAAGCTCCTTAAACCAGATCTAACCCAATCATTGCATAGCCTTTTGCCAATGATTGCATTTGCCTGCTTTCTCCGATTATTTTGGAGTTCATTGGCCGGCCCATCACTGGCTCAGATGGATAGCAAAATGGGGTGTCTGCCAGCTCAGTTTTTGTATTGGTGCTGGTCATGGGTTTCTGCAGCAGTGTGCGTTGGCAGGGAGGTGTTCTGTGTAGCAGTGGCCAGGGTTAACACATGGGTATAGATGGGGGAGGGGGGCTTGTACTGAGCAGAGGGTTTTGTAGTGAAGGGGTACGTAAGGCTGCAATGCCAATTTGCACAAGTCAGTCCATTGAGCGGTGTCGCTGTGTTCTTACTCAAAGTCCTGATAGATTTGCCTTGGGCGACTGCCATCCGTGGACTGGATTTGTTAGTACTCTGGGTAGTTGCACTCGTTGTATTCTGAGTCGCATGCCCCCTGGACGCCATCTTCGTTGGGGACGTTGGAAGTGGAGCAGTACTTTGAGTCAAATACCTGGCGGCTCAGCCCATACACAGTCATTCCTTTCTGTGAGGCCCCCTGATTTGTTCCCATCTGTAGTGACACGATACTGGAGTCAAATTTTTCGGTGCCCATCTTCTTATCAACAATGTGTCTCCGTGTCCCCGGTGCTGTCATTCCAGCCTAAAAACAGCAATCAAATAGGTTGGAAAGAGATCAATGTAAACTACTATTTCTCACCCAACCTTCCACATCCATTGAGTTACCATTGTGACCTTGTTCATAACCTGCAACATCATCATAGTTCTTTCACCCTCCTCCATCCCTGCCATATTCCCCACTTCCATTCAACCATACCAACATCCTCCACTATTACCAGTGGCATCTTTTCCATTATTGTCTTATCGGAATTATAGGAGCAGTACACTTCAGTAACATTATTCTTCCACAGCTCTGAATATGTTAACAATTCTATTGAAGAATAGGAGGATATTGAGATTCCATTGCCACACAAGTGTTGCGCATCTGGGTAGAACTGCTGCCTCACAGCGTCAGAGACCCGGGTTTGATCCCAACCTCTGGTGTTATCCGTGTGGAGTTTGCACGTCCTCCCTGTGGCTGGATGGGTTTCCTTCAGGTGCTCCCACATCCCGAAGATGTGCGGGCTTACAGGTTAATTGGCATCTGGAAATTGCCCCTTGTGTGTCGGGAGTAGACTAGAAAATGGGATAACATAGAACTAGTGTGAAGGGGTGATGGATGGTCGGTGTGGACTTTATTTTAGATTTAGATTTTTAGATTTAGAGATACAGCACCGAAACAGGCCCTTCGTCCTACCGGGTCCGCGCCGCCCAGCGATCCCCGCACACTAACACAATCCTACACCCACTAGGGACAATTTTTACATTTACCCAGCCAATTAACCTACAAACCTGTATGTCTTTGGAGTGTGGGAGGAAATCGAAGATCTCGGAGAAAACCCACGCAGGTCACGGGGAGAACGTACAAACTCCGTACAGTACAGCGCCTGTAGTCAGGATCGAACCTGAGTCTCCGGCGCTGCATTCGCTGTAAGGCAGCAACTCTACCGCTGCGCCACAGTGCCGCCCGTGGACTTTTTATTGGCTGAAAGGGCCTGGTTCCATGCTGTATCTCCAAAAAGTTCTCCATTTGAATGCGTCTTTCTGATCTCATTCCTGTGCACGCTGTTCCCCTTACCTGTGTTGCCCCTTTGTTGGTTCCCATTTGGAGGCTAATGGTTGTCTGGTCAAGAGGCTTCTCCACTCCGGTTTTAGGATCATACAGATGTCGTCTGGTACCATAAGCTGTCATACCCTGCTGGCTGGCAAATTTATTTGTCCCCATCTGAAGGAAAAAGAACAAATGAAAATAGGATACATAAGATGGAATGAAAACTTGCCATGTTGGTGAATAAAACCTCTTGCAAAGAATCTAACTGATGGAGCGAAGTTTGTTCGCTAATTGGTTAGACTCTCCCTTTGAGAGCAGAACATAGGAAAATAGGTGCAAGAGTAGGCCATTCAGCCCTTCGAGCCAGCACCACCATTCAATATGATCATGGCTGATCATCTAAAATCAGTACCCCATTCCTGCTTTTTCTCCCCCATATCCCTTGATTTGGGGAATATCTGCCTCTTGTTTAACGCTAATAGAATGATCTCAATTAAATCAAAACTCTGCATTGGGCGTCTCCACCCTCCTATTATCATAGCTTGCTGTTACCCTCTCTCCCATCCATGTGTTCTCAGGAGATTGCTCCCATGGAACAGCCAATGGTATAGCCATCATTAATTCTCTCCACGCCACCCTCCACAATAGCTGTTCTTACGAACAAGACCTGCTTTATGGATAATTGAAATGCTCTCTTAATGATGCCTACCTCTGCCTCCCGATCGCAAGGTCAGCCCATACCTGAAGTCCTATGATGTTTTGTCCTGCTTTCAGTGTGTCATTATTAAAAACGCGATGCTGTTTCTCTGCATATCTGATGCCAATGTCCGATTTGGTGTGGTACCCTTTCGTCTTTGCCTGTGTGAAATAAGAGATTACCTTAGCCACAGGAGAAGAGTGGGTCAGATGTTCTATTAAATAGTTGCAGAGCATTTTGATTAAGGTGGTCACTGTAGATGCACTCACCAAGCTTGCTAGGGACATGAGTGTGGTCTGAACTTGGGTCAAGTTGCAATTCTCATACAAGTCGTTGGCCTCAAAACTGTCGTGACGCTTCACACCATATTTTATGATTGCTTTGAGGAAGTTTCCGATATTCTCCAACTGTGGAATAAAAGCAATTGTGATGACCAAGCTGCCCATAGCAACTGGCTGCACATTCTAGCAGTAGTGAATAACCAGTATTGGGGGCTGTTTCTACCAGAGAATCACCTGCTGAAACGCAAGTTTCAGAAAAGCTATGACTAGAGCTTGCGTTTTACAATTTTAACTATTTTTTTTAACAAAATGGATATAAGTCCAAATATCAACCTGAAAATATTTTTCATCGACAAGAACTGAAATCACCAATTTTTTTCAAAAACTAAAGAAAGCAATAAAACACCAAAAACTAAAGCCCCTGTGTGCGTCTAAAAATAATTGGACGCGGTCAATTTGGATCAATGACGCAAACAGAAGGAAAAGCCTTGGGTAAATGCTAGTAACGACACATAATTACCGGTATAAGAAAATACCAAGGATGGGGTTAAATTCTTGTATCTCTTTGGGGACTTTCTTAGAAATAGATATTTCTGGTTATAAGCTTTGATTATTATCTACAGGGACCAATGGTAGGTCATTTGCTATTTATGGGGTTGCTATTCATTGGAACTAATTGTGAGTCATTGGTGTAAGCATGATTTGTATGCAAAACCAAATACTCCGGATGCTAGAAATCTAACATAAAAACAGAAACTGTTTGTTTAAATATTTAGCATAATCTTTCCAGTGATTTCTCATATGATTTACACCAGTCAATTGCTGGTAATGAGAGTTGGTTGCTGATTTACTGCATCTATAGGGAGTTGTGATTTGTTGTCTCGGTGCATTGTTTGCTCGTAGAAACAGAAAATAGGTGCAAGAGTAGGCCATTCGGTCCCTTGAGCCAGCACTGCTATTCAATACGATCATGGCTGATCTTTCCTAAATCAATACCCCGTTCCTGCTTTTCCCCATATTCCTTGATTCCATTAGCCCTAAGAGCTATATCTAACTTTAGATAGAATAGATATGTTCTCTCCATAAAGAAGTAACTGATATCTTTTTGCTGGCCTGCTCTTGGCAATGTTACTGAGATAGCTTCTCTTCTCGAGCATTCGACTTCTTAAGTAACGTCAAGCTGGTCTTAAATTATTGCTCACAATCAGTAGTAATATCCAATAATATTTCTGCATTAATGATATAACTGCAGTTTCCACCCACTACTGTCAATCTGTATTTAAAGCTGTGGAAAAGCATTGCCTTTTTTGGGTGTATAGCTCTGAGCTTTTGTATATCTTATCTTCAGACTCTTGTTGAGGTTTTGTGCTGAGCATGAGATGGAGTGTGTCTGTTACATTCAGGGACATCCTCCTTGCAGAATACCAGTCAGATGCTGTGCGGGAGTATGCCTGGTTTCCATCACCCACCACTATGTTCTCATCTAGACAGATAGATCTGGAAAAATGTTCTCTACAGGACACATTATTGTCATGGAAGAAAAGGCCTCCTCTTTCTTGAACCAAGGTTAAATGGCAAGATAGTCAAAATTGAAAAGCCCATGCATGAAGGGTCTCGACCCGAAACGTCACTTATTCCTTTTCTCCAGAGATGCTGCCTGACCCGCTGCGTTACTCCAGCATTTTGTGTCTATCTTTGGTGTAAATCAGTTTCTGCAGTTCCTTCTTACACATGTAAAATGTTAGTTGTAGGAAAGAACTGCAGACGGTGGTTTAAACCAAAGATAGACACACAATTCTGGAGTAACTCAGCAGGATAGGCAGCATCTCTGGATAGAAGGAATGGGTGATGTTGTGGGTCGACTAGAGACGCTGTCTGTCCCGCTGAGTTACTCCTGCATTTTGTGTCTATCTTCATGTTACAGATGAGGGTTGGTTGTGTAGGCTAGGACTCTATTCCTTGGAGCGCAGGAGGATTAGGGTGACCTTATAAGAGGTGTGTAAAATCACGAAAGGAATAGATCGGGTTGACGCATAGAATCTCTTGCCCAGAGTAGGTGAATTGAGGACCAAAGGGCATAGGTTTAAGGTGAAGGGGTAAAATAATTAATAGGAATCTGAGGGGGTAACTTTTTTGCGCAAAGGGTGGTGGGTGTATGGAACGAGCTGCTGGAGGATGTGGTTGAGGCAGGTACTATTGCAATGTTTAAGAAACATTTAGACAGGTCGATGGATAGGACAGGTTTAGAGGGATGTGGGTCAAAAGCAGGCAGGTGGGACTAGTGTAGATGGAACATGTGTGGGCAAGTTGGGCTGCAGAGCCTGTTTCAACACTGTATGAATCTATGACTCTATGACAGTAAAGCTGAGTGCTCGTATATCAAAAGAACAAAAAGCAGCATTTGTGTAGCCTTGAGGGTACAAGGGGCATTTTCAATGAAATTTTGAAACCAGGCCACAAAAAGAGAGATTAAGGCCATATATCAAAGATTGGTCTCAGAGGTCAGTTTGAAGGTCTGTGTTAAGAAGAAAGAGCAGAAAGGCCGAGAGATTCAGGGAGGGATTTCCAGAACTTCAGGATGTTGGTGTCTGAACATATGGCCACCAGCTGGGAAGTGATTAAATCAGGGTGCGCTGGATGCTGGAATGGAAAAATAGCAAGGAATGTTGGAGGAAAATGAACCGATAGGAAGGATTGAAGGCTTGCAGGGGTTTCATACATGGGCTGACATGGCCTGTAGGAGTGGGAGCAGATGGGGCAGAAAGAGAACAAATCACACAGTCCACGCAGAGTGTAAAACCCCAGAATGTTTGTCCACTTGTCTCCATCCCACATGCATCCTTTCAATTTGTTAACCCTACCTGATGCCAGTTTAGTGGGGAGTCACTAATCTTCTTCACTGAGCCAGGTTGTAGTTTATTAATTAGGCTTAAAGAGAAGGAAATGCAAGATGAGAACTTTAAATATGAATACAATCATTCCCTGATTTCTGAATGCTTAATTTCACAATTTTTGCAATAACATTATTCATTCTGGAATATGTACCTTCAGTGCATGAAGCCACTTTTCATTGTAATGAATAATGTGCCATTATTTTTGCATAACAATATGCTGTACCAAAAAAACTCAAGTGTATTTTACCCAGTCTTTTAGTTTACAAAATTTTCACTTAATGAAATATTTTTCAGAATACATCCCTTTTGTACATCAAAGAATTACTTGGTGATGAAGCTTTTGTGAGATAATGTTACCCCAAATCCACTGTGTGGCTGGCTACTCACTGAAGGAGAGTATCACCAGCGCAAGTCAAAGGGGCTTTTACAGACTGCAGACTAATTGGGATAAGCAGTTACATTGGTTGCAGATCAGGGCTGGGATGCCTGGTTGAATAGGTCAGGATGGAGATGTACTGAAATGGAGGGGTGAAATGGGTGGAGGTACATTGGTTACATGACGAGGAAGAAAAATACTGGATAGGGCTTTGCAGGGTAGGAAGGCCGTAACAGTGGTCGCACGTGAAGGTGGGAATTGGAGGCTGGTGGTACAGCGTAGGATACGGTCGAATTGGTGTGGTTGGTAATTCATCACACGTGATGTGGCTATGTCCGAAGGCTAGTGGGACTGTTAACCTGCCCCGAGGGCGTGCAGTGTAGGTTTACTAGGTTAATTCCCGGAATGGCGGGACTATCATATGTTGAAAGACTGGAGCGACTAGGCTTGTATACACTGGAATTTAGAAGGATGAGAAGGGATCTTATTGAAACGTATAAGATTATTAAGGGGTTGGACACGTTAGAGGCAGGAAACATGTTCCCAATGTTGGGGGAGTCCAGAACCAGGGGCCACAGTTTAAGAATACGAGGTAGGTCATTTAGAACTGAGATGAGGAAAAACGTTTTCAGTCAGAGAGTTGTGAATCTGTGGAATTCTCTGCCTCAGAAGGCAGTGGAGGCCAATT
This sequence comes from Rhinoraja longicauda, assembly GCF_053455715.1. Lineage (NCBI taxonomy): Eukaryota > Metazoa > Chordata > Chondrichthyes > Rajiformes > Arhynchobatidae > Rhinoraja > Rhinoraja longicauda. The sequence goes on from NC_135989.1 coordinate 15,672,335, forward strand.
CTCTGAATGCATTCAAGAGAGAGCTGGATGGAGCTCATAAGGATAGCGGAGTCAGGGGGTATGGGGAGAAGGCAGGAACGGGGTACTGATTGGGAATGATCAGCCATGATCACATTGAATGGCAGTGCTGGCTCGAAGGGCCGAATGGCCTCCTCCTGCACCTATTGTCTATTGAGAAGTCGGATGTTAGTGGGCCAGTAGGAGGGTGCACTAGGGTAATGCCTCCAGCGCCTTCAATGTCGCCTGCAGGAGGCACCCTCGAGACTCAAAGATGGCTGGATGAGGAAAGGAGTGGGGCGTCGGTTCTCGTGAACTGCTCCAGTACTCTGAGCGTGCGGGCTGATTGGGCTTTGAATAATGGCGCCAAAAATGGCATGTGTATAATATAATTAAAAAAATAAATGCAAAAAGAATTTCACTGTGCAGTAGCATATGTGACAAATAAAGTCCATTGACCATTGTGTACTGGTTGTGAGTGTATTCTCCCCCTCAACACTCAGTTTCAGGAATAGTGTTTGTTTAGATTTGCTTACTTGCACAGTACAATTCCATTCTTCAGCCCATCCATTAAGCTCTCGGGAAGAATGACCCCAATGACATCTTCAATCCATCGCCGAATATCCTCATCTTTTTGTGGGTCATACTTCTGGGCAATCTGTAGATCACGAGGAAAACCAAGTGAATTTTCTTGAATGTGCATCCCTTGACTGGGCTGAAATATTCCTGTGTCTCTTGACTTCTTAGAAACATACAAAATTGTGCTGGAGGAGGCCATTTGGCCCTTTGAGCCAGCACCGCCATTCATTGTGATCATGGCTGATCATCCACACTCAGTAACCTGTGCCTGCCTTCTCCCCATATCACTTGATTCCGCTAGCCTCTAGAGCTCTATCTATTAAATTCATCCAGTGAATTGGCCTCCACTGCCTTCTGTGGCAGAAAATTCCACAAATTCACAACTCTGGGTGAATTATTTTTTTCTCACCTCAGTTTTAAATAGCCTCCCCTTTATTCTTTGACTGTGGCCACTGGTTCTGGACTCCCCCAACATTGGGAACATTTTCCCTGCATTTGGCTTGTCCAGTCCTTTTATAATTTTATACGTTTCTATAAGATCCCCTCTCCCTTCTTGGACCAGCTGAAACCACTTCCATGACCATCCTATGATACTAAAATGTGTGGTATCTCACATCATGTTCTCAAAAATTGCAGCAGGATCTTGATCAGCTGTTTAGGCCGAGGAATGGTAAATGCACTTTAATGTAGATATGTGCGTGGTGTTGTACTTGGGGAAATTGAACCAGGGCAGGACCTTCGCAATAAATAGTAGGCCCCTGGGGAGTGTTGTTGTAGAGCAGAGGGATCTAGGAGTGCATCTACATAGTTCCTTGACAATGGCGTCACAGGTATACATGGGTGGCCAAGAATGCTTTCAGCACATTGGCTTTCCTCAGTCAGGGTAGGGACATTCCTTGAGTTCCGTAATGGTCTGAGGAAGGGTCTCGACCCAAAACGTCACCTATTCCTTTTCTCTGGACCCGCTGAGTTATTCCAGTATTTTGTGTCTCTTGCATAAGGGTCACCTTTGGTCAACTCTTACGTAAGTCAGGTTTTGTGCCAGTTGGGTACGCATAGTCATGTGTGAATTTGGCAATGGGGAATTTGTGACGTGTTATAGTCAGGCTTTATTTAAACCTTTTAGCTTTTGGCATTTAGCTTTTAGTCTTATTTAAACAGATCACTTTTGAACTGGTCCGGTCATGGGGTAAGCTAATATAAATGTCGGGGTCAATATTTGAAAAAGTAAGGCAAAGAGGTTTGATGGCTGCCAAAGGACACAGGCTTAAGTGAGAGGGGGAAGATTTAATAGGAACCTGAGAGGCAACTTTTTCTGTCACATCACATTAGAACAGAATTACCAGTATTCCATCTTTGGTTGAGGTTTTGTGAAACCACCAGTTTCCATTTGATTTTGTCTGAAGGAAAGTTGAAGATTCTTCAAGCAACAACAATGGGTACAGAGTGTGAGAGAAGGCATGGAGCGTACAAATCTGAAGGTAGGTTAAAAAATGGAAAAGAATGAAGGGATTTTGAGGGTGAGGGGTTGAAAATGGAGAAGCAGGTAGTGATTGAGGTGATCATGTAGATGCAAAGAAAGACAAGGGATGGACTTAGACATCTTGGACTGCTCAGAGCCAAGGATCTTGGAGTCTGTTACAGGGCCTCGGTCTCAGAGATGGGCTTGAGTTTTGTCTACTAACCTCACTACCAACAACATTAACCAAACCCTGAAATATTAACATTTTATTGTCTCAACATTGATCTTCAAATTGTTGTTTTTAAGTCTCTCCATGATCAAGCCTCTCTTATCGTATGATCCTTCTATTTTGCTCTAGTCTTGGTAACCTGATCTCAAAATCTCCTCCTTCAGTCTGAGTATCGTTTGAGTTGAGTTTAGCTTATTGACACGTGTACTAAGTGCAGTGAAAAGCTTTTGTTGCTCGCTAAGACTATACATGATTACAATCTAGCCATCCACAGTGTACAGATTCATGAGAAAGGGAATAGCGTGAATAACGTTTAGTGCAAGATAAAGCCAATGAAGTCCGATCACAGATAGTCCGAGGGTCACCAATGAGGTAGATAGTAGTTCAGCACTGCTCTCTAGTTGTGGTAGGATGGTTCAGTTGCCTGGTAAGTGTGGAGACATCTGATCTCAGCTCAAAGGCCCGAGTGTCCTGGCCTTGGGTCCGTCTAAGTGCCTTGGTTCTTGGCATCATCAGGAGACCACTGTGAATATCTATTGGCTGGCCTCTGAAATATCAATTATCACCATGTAGCTCCCCCCTGTAAGCATTGAGCTAACTGAGGAAGGAGGTCAGTCTCGCCTTCTCCCTTAGTTATTGCTTGCTTCTCTCTCCCCGCTCTTCTTCACTCAGTCACTCACCCCATTGAGACTTTTAACCTCGTCCTCATGACCCTTCTCATTTTGGACAAAATCTCTTTTTGCTCTTAATCTGTCAGTGTAGTGCTGGATAAACAACAAATGATTAGGAGACACAGAGTGCTGGAGGAACTCAGCAGGCCAGGGAGCACATAGATGATATTTTGGGTCAGAAAGATGTCATCTGACCCTGAAGAAGGGTCCCGACCTGAAACCTTGTCTGTCCGTTACCTCCGTAGATGCTGCCTGACTGAGTTCCTCCAGCACTTTATGTTTTGCTCACGATTCCAGCATCTGCAGTTTCCTGTATCTCCAAATGACTAAGTAAGTCACTAGAAAGGGAGGTGAGTTGTGGCCGTTGGTGCCAGAAGGCCTAGGCCCAGGGGAGCAAGGAGGCCCAGGACTAGCGCCCCGAACTAGACCCCAGTTCAGTTCCAGGCCTACGGGCTTCCGAGCAATCAACTCGTTATCTGTACCTGGCCCCGTGCCTGAAACCTGTCATATTTAACAGTCAAGCTGAGCTTGGAATCCCTTTTACTCAATCCCATTTATAGAACCTCAAAGGATATGGGGAGAAGGCAAGAGAATGGGGTTGTGGCAAACTATAGATCAGCCATGGTTGAATGGCGGAGTAGACTTGAAGGGCCGAATGGCCTAATTCTGCTACTATGAACGTTGAACATTGCTGAGGTTGCTGATTTCTATCCATACAATGTCTGATCGCACCCCTTTCTGAACTCGAATGCTGCTGAACCCTCATTCACACCTTTGCTTCCTCTCGAGTTGACCAAGGCAACACACTCCCCGTGTTGTAACGGGCTGGCTGTGCATTTTCCACCATTCAAACCTCTGCTCCCTGTATACCAGCATGCACTAAGACCTGCTCATCCAGCATCCACGCGCTTTCTCAGCTGCACTGGGTCCTGATTAAGCAAGCCTTGATCTTAAAATTGTCACCACCTTTTCTCAAATCTCTTCAAGACTGCGCGTCTCCCCAACTCCGTAATTATCCAAGTCCTATGTTCCTCCAAGATCTCTGTGCTCCTCAAAGTCTGCCCTGATAAAACCCCCAGTCATAATCATCCCAGCATAGGGAGGTATCTCCTCTAGTAAGTCATAGGAGAAGAATTAGGCCATTCGGCCCATCGAGTGTACTCCACCATTCAATCATGGCCGATCTATCCCTCTCAACCGCACTCTTCTGCCTTCTCCCCGTAACCCCTAACACCTTTAGTCATCACCTTCCTGTTGTCAACTTGTGCCCTTCAAGTTTCAAAGTGCTTAAGGATACAAAGTCTTAGTTTGTCCGTAAAGGCCTGTTGTCCTGGTGGCGGCACAGGGTTGATGTTTAGTGTAATTTGTTATCACGTGTACCTAGGTGCAGTGAAAAGCTTTTGTTGCCTGCTATCCAGTCAGTGGAAAGACAATAAACGATTACAAGCGAGCCATTTGCAGTGTACATATACATGGTAAGGGATGTTGCAAGTGTCCCCATAACCCTTGGCACCCAATAACTCATCATATAGCTTCGTATTAATTTTTGTGAAGCACTTTGAAATGTAGCTACATTGAAGTTACTCTATAAATAGAAGTTATAATGAGCTTGTAGCTTGAAAGTGAGATCAAATGGTTAACATTTAACTTCCATTCACAGTTGAAATTATTTAAATAGAACAATGGAAAAACTGCAGAATTGATTCAGGAGAGATTTGCAGATAAACTTTACGTTTTTCTAAATTAATCTATAAGTTGATAGTACACCTCATTCAGTGGTGTTTGCTGTTAGTATATAGCTAACACCTCACCCCCAAACCACCTCACCCTCCATTCAGAGCTGCACTAACGGTGACTACTGTTAAACTATATTAATGTCAGTTCCAGCAACACACACCAGTCACGTGCACGTTTTAAATACAAATATTTATCGGATTCTCTGGTGCAGTCGTGGAGCTTGCCCTGACCAGCACTGCTCTAACAAACAGATTTTATTGCATCAAATCACTGAAGATGTTTCCTTTCTCAAACACAAGTTGCGGACAGGAGTTCGGCAGAAGTTGCTCTTTAGATGTTACCTGATGGTTGCTGTTTGTATCGGGCAGAATCAATACTTCAGGAGGTTAAATTCCTCCAGCTTGGCTTATCTCCCCCCCCCCTTGCTCACTTCACTTCGGCGGCTACATTTCATTCATTGACAAGCTGGCTAATATTTAAAAGAATGTTTGAACAGCTCGCTGCAAGCACTGACGCGATGATCTGAACAGATAATGCCTTCACATCTGTCACTAATAACTCTATTAAACATCAGATGTGAATTGTTAATGATAGGTTTGGCGTGATTGCGATTGCCAGGAAAGTTTGGCTGAAGTTCCTCGCTCTGCACTTGCACAGTTTCCACCCTCGTGAAAATACAAGACCAGTGCCTACCTTTCGGTTCACCTCCGCTGAGAGTCCATATGCAGGACCCTTGTTGAAATGCGCTGACATCTTTTTGGATTGTAGAGTAAATTTAACTGCAGGCTTAAAATCCGCACCAGCCACTTGCTGCACTCACTGGTGTTAGTTCTGGAAGTCCCACAAAAATTCCCCAAAACCTTTCCATCTCTTGAATTAGTTGGATCTGAGACCACTACCCAATTGGTCCAGAGGAGGCCCAATCAGGTTGGCTGACTACTCCAATGACACCAGCCTATTGGAATTTGAGAATGTGGCGTCACTTTTTCCATCTTGGCTGTTTATGTTGGATCTGGAGAGAGATTGGTTTGATTTTACAGCAGCTTTTCATACATGGAGAAAAATCTGTACTTCGAAGGATATGAGAAAGAGAGTTTTTTTGCTCCAAGAGCAAGCAGCCTTTGAAATATCAGGTGTCATCGGGTCGGGATGGGTAGCACTGCCATGCCACATCAGGCCATTCTTGAACAAATAGTCATAGAGTAGTCCAGCATTTTACAAAAACCCATGAGATACAAAAAACTGGAGTAACTCAGCAGGTTAGACAACATCTCTAGAGAAAAAGAATAGGTGATGTTTCGGGTTGAGACCCTTCTTCAGACTGAGAGTCAGGGGAGAGGGAAACAAGGTCCTCTGGTCCACCATATCCTTGCCAACCTTTCTGCCCACCTGTACTAATCCCATTTCCTCACATTTGGTCCATACGATTGGCCACGTGGGACTTTGACGAAAGCTTTGCTGAAGTTCTTGGAACTGAAATACTTGCAGTAGGTTCCTCCAAAGATATTCTTGGAATGTAATCGTGTTCATAAGAAATCTCATTGGGGAAAATTGGCCTTGAAATAGAATCTGACTACGATTCACTGCAAATCTGGCATTTTAAGCCTTTGTGCTTTGTTGAACAAATCCTGGGTCTTGCATGCCTTCTCATCAGAATCACAACGACAGCCATATCTGGATTTCCGATTAGTCATATGTAAAGGCCTATACCATGTGATTCACTTAGAATTGATGTGGCTTTTTTTTCCTCCAGAATTAATGAGCTGATTTTTTTCAAGTACCAGAAAATAGCCCAGATATCATGACCCCCATCCCATGAAGAAAGGCTGCTTGATAATGGGTCATCCTTTCCACATCTGTTGAAGAAAGGCTTTTGCAATCTGCCTTGTGAATTTATTAGGAACATTGTGCAGATACTGAAAGCTCTGCGTTTATTTATTTTGTTTTAAATGATTGTATTTTTGGGGTTGAAATCAGCTCATCGCTTTGTTTTTTTGGTTAGTTAGGAAGATGGATAATGAAGCTGGAGAGAAATTTAGCCAATTCCCGAGACAGGTATTAAGTTACAACCACTTGGAAGGAATAATCCAAACAGGCGCGTTTGAAGGAGTCCAACTGTAATTTAATTGTTGCTTTGATATATTTCAGAAAAGCTTTGCATAAGTGTTGATAGTTTCAGGAAGTTTGTGGCAGGTTCAGCTGCAAGAAGCGATATATTTCTGGGTGTGAATCTTGGCTGTGTGGGTAACATTCTTGCTGTTGTATCAAGTAGTTCAAGTAGTGGGACTTGAACTGATGCTTGACGGAGTTCTGAGGGAGGCTTGGATAGAGTGGATGTGGAGAGGATGTTTCCACTGGTGGGAGATTCCAGGACCAGAGGCCACAGCCTCAGAATTAAAGGATGTTCCTTTGGGAAGGAGATGAGGAGGAATTGTTTTGGTCAGAGGTTGGTGAATCAGTGGAATTCATTGCAACAGAAGGCCAAGTCAATGGAGAGATAGATAGATTCTTGATTAGTACAGGTGGCGCAGCGGTAGAGTTGCTGCCTTACAGCGAATGCAGCGCCGGAGACTCAGGTTCGATCCTGACTACGGGTGCTGTACTGTAAGGAGTTTGTACGTTCTCCCCGTGACCTGCGTGGGTTTTCTCCGAGATCTTCGGTTTCCTCCCACACTCCAAAGACGTGCAGGTATGTAGGTTAATTTGACTGGGTAAATGTAAAAATTGTCCCTAGTGTGTGTAGGATAGTGTTAATGTGCGGGGATCACTGGGCGGTGCGGACTTGGTGGGCCGAAAAGGCCTGTTTCCGCGCTGTATCTGAAATATGAAAATAAAAAAAATAAAAATAGGTGTCAGGGGTTATGGGGATAAGGCAGGAGAATGGGGTTAGGAGGGAAAAGATAGATGAGCCATGATTGAATGGTGGAGTAGACTTGATGGGCCAAATGGCCTAATTCTGCTCCTATCACTTATGAACTTAAGAAGTACCACTTTGCCTGTGGTGTCATCTTTTCAGTGTTCTCTCGGGCAACGTTCAATAACCCACAGCCATTCTCTTGAACACCAGTAGAGTTCTCAGTGACATGCATCTCCTGCCGAGTGACTTCAGTACTTTGTGTCTCTTTTTTTGTAAACCAGCATCTGCAGTTCCTTGTGTCTAGTTTAGTTTATTTTCACGAGTACCGAGGTACAGTGAAAAGCTTTTGCTGCGTGCTAACCAGTCAATGGAAAGACGATGCATGATTACAATCGAGCCATTTACAGTGTTCAGATACGTGGTAAGGGAATACAGATCTGAGAGGAGTTTAATATCATAGTTAAAGTAAGAAATGTTGTAGGAATAGAGATTTAAGAGTGTGGAGCGATTGTAGTGTGTGATTGTAGATCTGCTTCTGTGGCTAGCATGCAAATAGTCGTCTGGGATGGGCGCCATCTTCTTATTTGCCATCTGCTCTCAGAAGTTTGCTAAGGAGCTTCCCATGTATGACTTAGAAACTTGTCTGTGGCCATTGCCATTGTCAGTATTTATGGAGGAGGCTTGGACAATCCCAACATCCCATCATATTCCCTGGAGCTGCACTCCATTAATGTCACTGATTCAGAGGGTGGTGGTTATGTGGAATCAGCTGCCAGAGGAGGTAGTTCCTGGTACAATAACAACATTTAAACGACACTTGGATAGGTACATGGAATGGAAAGTTTAGAGGAGTATTGACCAATTGCAGGCAAACAGGACTAGCTTAAATGAGCCAACTTGGAGGCATGGATTAGTTGGACCGAAGGCACCTGTTACTGTGTTGTACCACTCTGACTCCATTCAAGATATTGTTATTTCTAGGATCTTGCTGCATGCAAAATAGTGACCATGTCTTCTGGGTCTCGACATTGAGTACACTTAGGGGCGGCACGGTGGCGCAGTGGTAGAGTTGCTGCCTCACAGCGCCAGAGACCCGGGTTCCACCCCGACGACAGGTGCTGTCTGTACGGAGTTTGTACGTTCTCCCCGTGACCTGCTTGGGTGTTCTCCGGGTGCTCCGATTTCCTCCCACACTCCAAAGACATGCAGGTTTGTAGGTTACTTGGCTTCCGTAAATTGTGAATTGCCCCGAGTGTGTTGGATAGTGCTTGTGTACGGGGTGATCAGCACGGACACGGTGGGCTGGAGGCCCTGTTTCCCCGCTGTATCTCTAAAGTCCAAAGTTTTTAAAAGTCTAAAGTCCAACTTCACAGCTCCTCATTGGCTGTAGAATTTTGCACTATCCTGAGGTCAAGAAATGAGCTCGAGATTTCTTTGGTTATTTCACAATTCGAGTGAAATTGTATCAAATCCATTTGCCTGAGAGGGGGATAGTGACTAATGTCAGAATAATCACCTGGAACCTCATGAGAGAACTACCTGACAATAGACACAGTAAGATCCAGTCCAGATATAGAAACATAGAAACAGAAAATAGGTGCAGGAGGAGGCCATTTGGCCCTTCGAGCCAGCACTGCCATTCATTGTGATCATGGCTGATCATCCACAATCAATAACCTGGGCCTGGTTTCTCCCCATATCCCTTGATGCCGCTAGCCTCAAGAGCTCTATCCAACTCTCTTTTAAATTCATCCAGTGAACTGGCCTCCACTGCCTTCTGTGGCAGAGAATTCCACAATTTCACAACTCTCTGGGTGAAAACGTTTCTTCTTACCTCAGTTTTAAATGGCTTCCCCTTTATTCTTAGACTGTGGCCCCTGGTTCTGGACTCCCCCAACATTGGGAACATATCTGACAGAATAGTCGTGTGATGGGGAGAAGGCAGGCACAGGTTATTGATTGTGGATGATCAGCCATGATCACAATGAATGGCAGTGCTGGCTCGAAGGTCCAAATGGCCGCCTCCTGCACCTATTTTCTGTTTCTATGTTTCTATATCTGAATAGTCGCATCAAATGATGGAAATAAGGTTGTGCTTCAGATCTGGATTTGTGCTAATGAACGGTGTGTCGGAGCTGGTTGTTGAACAGTTAACCCAGCTACACTATTCTGTGCAGAATTTACAATTAGATCAAATTATGGCACTGCTGAGGTTCTGACTAGATCAGAGTGCTTTTACAGAGTTTGTCTTCACACAACACAGCCTTATATGTCCCTCTACCTCTCTGCTGCAGCCTGGAGACGAGAAAGAATAAATCCGGGAGTGATCAGACTTTGTCCTTGATTCTTGCCAACAATCGTATAAACACATACTTCAGGAGATTTCAGGCTTTATATGGGTATTAGACATCAGCTGCTAAATCTCTCACTGAAGACAGGTCACACCTCGCACAGGAGTTTCTTCTGCATGAGGAGCATGAAATCCAGCCGCTTCCCTTTTGCAGAAATCTCTTTTAGTCCACACATCCTCGTTGCTGACACATTTATAATGTCACAGGAGCCGGCTGAGGCCACCTCTGTGGGTGCACGTTTACTGAAGGATTTGTGCAATGAATTACCGTGCAGACTATGTTCTTTTGGCATGGATTGGGTGTGCTCTGTGGGACAGAGGGCAACGCACAGGGCAGTGGTGGCAATGGTGCGTGTGTCTCTATCAGGGGAGGAAGCAATGTTTGGTGGTGTCAGCCCTGCAACTATGTCGTTCAGCCAGCCGGTCACATTCAGTGCTATCTACCGCCAAGTGGTGAATCTGTGGAATTCATTGCCACCGAAGGCTGTGGAGGACAAGCCAATGGATATTTTCAAGGCAGAGATAGATTCTTGACTAGTACGGGTGTCAGGGGTTATGGGGAAAAGAATGGGGTTGGGAGGGAGAGATAGATCAGCCATGATTGAATGGCAGAGTAGACTTGATGGGCTGAATGGCTTAATTCTGCTCCTATCACTTATGACTTGTAAGTAGGCAGAAGTGAACAGTAGTCCGATCTAGGGATGTGTCAGTGCATTGGGATGGGACTCTGATTGAAAGGCAGACGCCTTCCGCTCCTCACAGCTGGAATGGAAGCAGATTATTCTCCATCCCCAGGGTCTACATCAGAAGCAGAGCTGTTGCTGTCGTAGGTCCATTGTGGGCTATCACGGACCATCGCTGACTCAGTCCCTGCTGTAATGCCCAACGATTCCATTTTTAGTCTAGGATCGACCGGTGATGTCAGTAATCGTCTGGAGCCGCTGTCACAGAGCTGGGGGGAGCTGAGCCAGCAACCTTGCAGTAGCTTCGCGACTTGAATTGCTGCCATGTGCCTATTTAAGGAGGAGATTTGGACAATCCCGGCATTCCGTCATATTCCCCAGAGCTGCACTCCAGAAATCCTGAAGAAATTAATATTTAAAAATAACACCATGACCAGGTCAACAGCAGTTTATACTGAAGTGATAGGAGGCTGGATCTAATTGGTTTGCAGTTTGGTCCCCGCGACTGAAAAATAACAACTTGGACGCTAATGGATTTGTAAAATTGACCGTTGTGATTAAACTTGCCCCATCTAACAACCTGTTGGAGCCACTTTCCTTGGCTTGGCGCTCCTCTTCCCATCTCAGGTCACTCTTACGTCACCACCAGAAACTTCAGCAGAGTGTGTCAATATGTCAAGTCAAGTTTATTTGTCACATACACATACACGATGTGCAGTGAAATGAAAGTGGCAATGCCTGCGGATTGTGCAACAAAAAAAAAAGAAAATTACAGTTACAGCATATAAATTAAAGTTAATACAGAGAAGACAAAATTTAGTCCCTGGAGTTATAAAAGTTAACAGTCCTGATGGCCTGTGGGAAGAAACTCCGTCTGATCCTCTCCGTCTTAATGCAGAGGGAGATACTTTACTGTTTTACTGTAGAGATACAGCGAGGAAACCGGCCCTTTGGCTAGAGTCCACGCCGACCAGCGATCACCCCGTACACTAGCACTATCCGACATACACTCGGGGCTATTTACAATTTTACCAAAGCCAATTCACCTACAGACCTATGCATCTTTGGAGTGTGGGAGGAAACCAGAGCACTTGGAGAAAACCCTGTGGTCAAGGGGAGAACGTACAAACTCCATACAGACAGCACCCGTAGTCACGATCAAAACCAGGTCACCGGCACTGTAAGGCAGCAGCTCTACCGCCGTGCCACTGTGCTGCCCAAGATAGTTTCTTGATGAGCAAATGGGTAAAAGTTTAAATATGTCGGAAGGAACTGCAGATGCTGGCTTATACCGAAGAGAGACATTTGGTCTCCAAATTTGAGGAAGGATATTCTTGCTATTGAGGGCGTGCAGCGTAGGTTTACTAGGTTAATTCCCGGAATGGCGGGACTGTCATATGTTGAAAGACTGGAGCGACTAGGCTTGTATACACTGGAATTTAGAAGGATGAGAGGAGATTTTATCGAAACGTATAAGATTATTAAGGGGTTGGACACGTTAGAGGCAGGAAACATGTTCCCAATGTTGGGGGAGTCCAGAACAAGGGGCCACAGTTTAAGAATAAGGGGTAGGCCATTTAGAACTGAGATGAGGAAAAACTTTTTCAGTCAGAGAGTTGTGAATCTGTGGAATTCTCTGCCTCAGAAGGCAGTGGAAGCCAATTCTCTGAATGCATTCAAGAGGGAGCTGGATAGAGCTCTTAAGGATAGCGGAGTCAGGGGGTACGGGGAGAAGGCAGGAACGGGGTACTGATTGAGAATGATCAGCCATGATCACATTGAATGGCGGTGCTGGCTCGATGGGCCGAATGGCCTCCTCCTGCACCTATTGTCTATTGTCTAAAATCCTGGGGTAACTTAGCGGTTCAGGCAGCACCTCTTCTTCAGAGACCCTTCTTCAGATGTGAAACGTCACCTTATTGTTTTCTCCAGAGATGCTGCATGACCCACTGAGTTACTCCAGCATTTTGTGTCTGTTTTCCATCTAACAGCCTGTTGGAGCCACTTTACTTCGCTTGGTCTTCCTATCCCAGGTCTCTCCACCGTCACCACCAGAAACTTCAGCAGAGCGCGTCAATGTTTTTTTTTAATATCAGAGGGAGATAGTTTCTTGATGAGCAGAAGGGGTAAAAGTTTAAATGTGTCAGAAGGAACTGCAGATGCTGGCTTATACCGAAGACAGACACAAAATGCTGGAGTAACTCAGCGGGACAGGCAGCAGCTCTGGAGAGAAGGAAAAGGTGACATTTTAGGTCAGAACCCTTCTTCAGACTGATAGAGAAGGCCAGAACGAAACACGGGCGGCCGTTAGTGAGTCCATCGACCCTTGCCTTGCCACCGCCCACCAGCACAACCTGAGTTCCAGACTCGGCTCCCCAAAGGTTAACTTGGGTGCACAAGAATCAGATCAGCGGAGTTAGCTTGGGGGACTGAATGGTCCACTTCTGCCACTTCATAGGTCCCATCTTTACACCCTCGCCTTCCCTACTAAGAATCTTACCACTGACTGTGGCATTGCCAGAGCACAGGAAGATAGATGAAAGAGGCCAGAGCAATGGATTAGAGGGAGGGAAGATGGTTGGACAAATATTGTCCATTTTCTCTTCTAAGATGCACAGTAATGTTTAGTTTAGTTTGGAGATACGTAGAAACATAGAAACCGAAAATAGGTGCAGAGTAGGCCATTCGGCCCTTCAAGCCAGCACCGCCATTCAATATGATCATGGCTGATCATCTAAAATCAGTACCCCGTTCCTGCTTTATCCCTTGATTCCGTTAGCCCGAAGAGCTAAATCTATGGGCGACACAGTGGCGCAGCGGTACAGTTGCTGCCTTACAGCGAATGCAGCTCCGGAGATTCAGGTTCGATCCTGACTACGGGCGCCGTCTGTACGGAGTTTGTATGTTCTCCCCGTGACCTGCGTGGGTTTTCTCCGAGATCTTCGGTTTCCTCCCACACTCCAAAGACGTACAGGTATGTAGGTTAATTGGCTGGGCAAATGTAAAAATTGTCACTAGTGTGTAGTGTTAATGTGCGGGGGTCGCTGGGCGGCGTGGACCTGGTGGGCCGAAGGGCCTGTTTCCGCGCTGTATCTCTAAATCTAAAAACAAAACCTAAAAAATCTACCTCTCTCTTGAAAACATCCAGTGAATTGGCCTCCACTGCCTTCTGTGGCAGAGAATTCCACAGATTCACAACTCTCTGGGTGAAAAGGTTTTTCCTCATCTCAGTCCTAAATGGCCTACCCCTTATTCTTAAACTGTGATCCCTGGTTCTGTTCAGCGTGGAAACAGGCGGTTTACCCCACCGAGTCCACGCCGGCCATCAATCTCCCGTACACTAGTTCAATGTTCAATGCACTTGCACATCCTACACACTAGCAGTAATTATCAGAAGCCAATTAACCTACAAACCTGCACGTCCTTGGAAAGTAGGAGGAAACTGGAGCACCTGGAGGAAACCCACGTGGTCCCAGGGAGAACCTATGAACTCTGCAGTTAGCACCCGTGGTCAGGATTGAACCTGGATCTCTGGCGCTGTGAGGCAGCAACTCTACCGCTGCGCCACCGTGCCGCCCTACAATCTTCCCCTGTAAGATAAGAATCAGTCAGGTCAGAGTGACCTGTGGTCTGATGGACAACAATAGGCTGGGTATCGTGACAGGGTACTTCTGTTACCCTATTTGGTAAGTGTCTAAAAAGATTTTTGCTCCCCGTGGTATTTCTTCTGACTTGTTTCCTAAAGCAGGAGAAATTGCGCTTCTGTTTATAATTCCTTCCAGCTGCAAGTGCTTCACGTGTCATTGCTAACCTTCCAGCCACAACCTGACAAATTGGTGAAAACTGTGCAGAGTGGTGCTTGAGAATATCCACATGGATGCTGGCATGTACGCCTCACTGGCTGAGATCAGCTTGGCTACTTCAAACCACTAGGGGTTATTATTTAACAACAAAGAACTTTTATTCAATTAAGCAGTCACAAAATCATTCCATTCCATTCCCCACCACCTCCCAACTGCTTCAAACCGCAGTGTCCACTCCAACCTCCCTCCTGCATGTGCCTGGGACACAGCGCACTGTCACTTAATCTCAGTCACCCTGCACATGTACGTTACTGTTAAAACTGCCAAAGAAAAAAGGCAGCCGCCACTTATCCTCAGGGCTAGTGGAATCGAGGGATATGGGGAGAAGGCAGGCACAGGTTACTGATTGTGGATGATCAGCCATGATCACAATGAATTTGGCTTGAAGGGTCAAATGGCCTCCTCCTGCACCTATTTTCTATGTTTCTATGAACTGTCACCGATCCACCCTGGTGTCTCCAAACCAGCAAAAGCAATCGGTAGAAAGGAAGGCAAATAGCAATGTTAGCATTCATTTTGAGAGGGCTAGAATGTAAAAACAGGGATGCAATGCTGAGGCTTTATAAGGCAGTGGTCAGACCACATTTGGAGTATGGTGAGCAGTTTTGGGCCCCACATCTGAGGAATGATGTGCTGACGTTGGGAAGGGTCCAGAGGTTTACGGGAATGATTGGGTTAACATTTGATGAGCGTTTGACGGCACTGGGCCTGTGGAATTTAGAAGGATGAGGTGGGGACCCCATTAAAACTTACTGCATAGTGAAAGGCCTGGATAGTGGATGCGAAGAGGATATTTCCACTAGTGGGAGAGTCTAGGACCGGTGGCCATGTTGTCGGAGTAAAAGAACATACTTTTAGAAAGATGATGAGGAGGAATTTCTTTAGTCAGAGGGTGGGGAATCTGTGGAATTCATTGCCACAAACAGCTGTGGAGGCCCTCAATGGATATTTTAAAGCGTAGATTGACAGATTCTTGATTAGTACGGGTGTTTGGGAAGGCAGCAGAATGGGGTAGGAGGGAGAGATAGATCAGCCAAGATTGAATGGCGGAGTAGACTTAATTGGCCGAATGGCCTAATTCTGCTCCTAGAACTTGTGAACAGTCAACCAGATACCGATTTCAAATTAATTTATTCAATCAGTTCACATGATCTCAGTACAAAAGGCAGTAAGTTACAGTACTGTGTGACTCATAATCCATAACATTTTATACAACAATGCCTATGACTTCAAGTTGATTATTAGTTATAAATCCTTTCACATTCGATGCAGGAACATTGAAAATCTTATTACATGAGTAATCATGTAATAATTAAGGTGTGGAAAGCCATTCAGCCCATCTAGTCTCCCTGTACTGCAATCTAATTCATCATATTTTTTCCATGTTTCCTCATGATATTGGAGGCCATTCTGGCCACCAGCCCTCAGAGTAAACCCATTCTCCCCCTCATTTCTCAACAATACTGCCTGGCTCAGATTTTACCAAACGCCAACACTTTAAGGTCAATTTACAATGGGCAATTAACCTGCCTACCTGCATGCCTGGCTTGTGGGAGGAAATCTGAGTTCCCGGAGAAAGCCCACGCAGTCACAGACAACATTGGACAGCACCGGATGTCGGGACTGAGTTTGGTCACTGTACTGATAGTGATATGAGCCACACCACTGTACTACCTGGTACAGTGGCGCAGCGGTAGTGTTGCTGCCTCACAGTGCCAGACTCGAGTTCCATCCTGACTACGGGTGCTGTCAGAACAAAGCTTTCCCATTTCATTCGACCTCACAAAGTGCAAATTGTTCGGATTAAACTCCATCTGCCATTTCTCTGCCCACTTCGACACCTGATCTAAGATCCAGCCGAACAATTTGACAGCCCTCCTGACTGACTGCAATTCCACCAATTTTGACGCCTTCTGCAAATTTACTAACCAACCCATCCACATTTACGCACAAGGTATTTATTCACAAAATGCTGGAGTAACTCAGCGGGTCAGGCAGCATCTCAGGAGAGAAGGAATGGGTGAAGTTTCGGGGCGAGACCCTTCTTCAGACTGGGTCTCGACCCGAAACGTCACCCATTCCTTCTCTCCTGAGATGCTGCCTGACCCGCTGAGTTACTCCAGCATTTTGTGAATAAACACCTTCGATTTGTACCAGCATCTGCAGTTATTTTCTTACACTACATATACGCACAAGTCGTTTATACAATTCACAAACAGAGATCCCAGCACATATCTCTGAAACTCCACTGGTCTCAGACCTGCAGCCAGAATACCTATCTTCCACCACAACCCTCTGTCTTCTATGAAGAAGACAGTTCTAAATCCATATGACCAAGACACCATGGATCCCATGCATCTTAATCTTCTGGATTAGTCAACCATGAGGGACTTTATCAGGTATCTTACTCAAATCCATACAGAGACAAGACAAAGAAACATGGCCTGTTTATAGAATCCTCCATCTACAGCAAGTATATGTTCAATCCACACATAGTTCACTAGGTATCAACTGAACGGTGAAAGTTCATGTGATAGGAGCAGAATTAGGTCATTCAGCCCATCAAGTCTACTCCGCCATTCAAATATGGCTGATCTAACTCTCCCCCTCAACTCCATTCTCCTGCCTACCCCCCATAACCCCTGATACCCTTAAAGAAAACTGAAGAACCAAAGAGCTGCACAAAAGGACACAAAGTGCTGGAGTAACTGGAGACCCGAAACATTGTCTATCCATGTTCTCTACAGATGCTGCCTGCCAGAGAAACATAGAAAATAGGTGCAGGCCATTCAGCCCTTTGAGCCAGCACCGCCATTCATTGTGATCATGGCTGATCATCCCGTGCCTGCCTTCTCCCCGTATCCCTTGATTCTGCTAGCCCCTAGAGCTCTATCTAACTCTCTTTTAAATTCATCCAGTGATTGACCTCCACTACTCTCTGTGGCAGAGAGTTCCACAAATTCACAACTCTCTGGGTGAAAAATCTTTTTTCTCACCTCAATTTTAAATAGCCTCCCCTTTATTCTTAGACTGTGTGGCCCCTGGTTCTGGACTCCCCCAACATTGGGAACATTTTTTTCTGCGTCTAGCTTGTCCAGTCCTTTTATAATTTTATACGTTTCTTTAAGATCCCCTCTCATCCTTCTAAATTCCAGTGAATGACCAGCTGAGTTACTCCAGCATCTTGTCCTTTTGTAGAGAAACACAAAACCAGTTTTTCAGTCGTGCACACTAGATACTAACCATCTGCTTGTGGTGAAATGGCCACAGCAACAAGGCACATGTGGGACAGAATGCAAGAGAAAAGATTACCCCAGCTGCTTGATGGGTGGGAGGTTACCGGTGAACACAAGGAAACGTCTTGCGTCATTGTAAACGCCAAGATTAAACAGAGTGGGCTGTTAACTTTGTTGAAGAGGAATTTTTAAGATATTGATCTGCAAAGCTTTTAATAAATGAACCAAGTACAGTCCAGTGAACATAAAATATAACTAAGCCAGGGTGAAAATAAAGAATTGAAGGTGTTTGTGCAGGGAGAAACATCAGCCAGAGCAGCAGTGGGAATGACAACCTCCCCAGATAATGTGTCTCTGTCCCTGCCCATTGCCATTTCTACCTGCTGCAGAATTAGCCATCGTCCTACGCACAATGTTCTCAGAGACAAACCCCTGACACTCGTCTTTGTGCACACCTGCTCACTACTGCTGCTTCTCCTTGCAAGCAAGACACAGCTTATATCTGCGGTCGGAAACGACAGCATGTCCTACGGCTTGTTTATGGCATCTCCAAGGCATCCCAAAAGTGCTTTGCTGGCAATTCCAGTGGAGTTATGTAGCAGCCAATTTTGCACAAAGTAACATTACACAAGCTCAAAGGGACAAAGAACTGCAGACGCTGGTTAATGCCCAAAAGGACACAAATTATGAAGAAGGGCCTCGACCCGAGACGTCAGCCATCCATGTTCTCCAGAGATGCTGCCTGACACGCTGAGTTACTCCAGCACTTTGTGTCCATTTATGCAAAGGGACAAATCTGTAAACGTAGCAACGAAAGGAGAACTATCAGAAGAAGCAAGTGGATCGGACAGCATCTCTGGGGGAAATGGATGGTCGAGATCCTTCATCGAGGGTTTGCTTTCGCATTATTCTTCATTTCTGCCATCTCCAACACGATCCCACCACCAGTCACATCTTCCCCTCCCCACCCCGTTCTGCAGGAACCACTCCAGGTGACTCCCTGGTTTATTCACCTATCTGTCACCTGACACTTTCACCTGAAACCACAGATGTCACACCTTCTTCCTCACCTCTATCCAGGGAGCAAGGAGATGTGGAAGCCGTCAATGGACATTTTTAAGGCGGAGATTGGCAGATTCTTAATTAGTAAGGGCGTCAAGGGGTTACGGGGAGAAGGCAGGAGAATGGGGTTGTGAGGGAAAGATGCATCAGCCATGGTTGAATGGTGGAGTAGACTTGATGGGCCGAATATCCTAATTCTGCTCCCATAATGTGAACATGAATAAGCACCGATGCGGTCTGACCCGCTGAGTATCTCCAGCAACTCTCCTTTGTCGTTAAGGAATCCAGCATCTGTGATCCCTTATGCCAACTTTTTAATGTCCTGGACTGATTTTAGTGATAACAATGACTATTAGTTGTGTGTAGGAAGGAACTGGTGATGCTGGTTTATACCGTAGACACAAAATGCTGGAGTAACTCAGTGGGACAAGCAGCATCTCTTTAGAGAAAGGAGTTTGTGGTTCTGACCTGAAACGTCACCTATTGCTTCTCTCCAGAGATGCTGCCTGACCCGCTGAGTTACTCCAGCACTTTGTCTATCTTCACTTTTAGTTGTGTGTTGGCAAAGCTCCCTGTGTGAAGACACAGCTGACAAGACATTATTCTGCAGCGTATCTCAGTATGTTTAGTTTAGCGATACAGTGCCCTTCGGCCCATCGAGTCCGCACTGACCTACGATCCCTGCATATTTACGCAATCCTACATGCTCTAGGGACAGTTTACACATACACCCAGCCAATTAACCTACAAACCTGTGCTTGTTTGGAGTGTGAGGAGAATCGGAGGAAACCCACACGGAGAACGTACAAACTCCCTGCATACAGCAGTCGGGATCGAAGCTGCAAAACGGTGTAAGGCAGCAAGTCTAGCCCTGCGCCACCCTGCCACACTGTGTGCAAACCACTCTCTGGGAGAGGATGTGGGCAAACAAGGCAACGTTGGAGGAAAGACTCCTGGTGTGCTGGAGGTGATGAGGCACAAATGTAGGATTTAGGAAGAAAGGGTGATGATGCCACTCCACAGGAGAACATCTGAACTTTCAGCATTGAGACTGGGAAGAATCTAGTCATGTGCAGGAAAGAACTGCAGATGCTGGTTTAAAACGTCGGCACAAAAAGCTGGAGTAACTCAGCGGGTCAGGCAGCATCTTGGAGAAAAGGAATGGGTGACGTTTCGGGTCGAGATTGAAGAAGGGTCTCGACCCGAAATGTCACCCATTCCTTCTCTCCAGAGATGCTGCCTGACCCGCTGAGTTACTCCAGCATTTTGTGTCTTTCTAAGAATCTAGTTATCCAGAGGCTGGTTGGTTTGTGTGTGGGAGGGAGAGGTGGGATGCATATCGGGAGGGGACACAATGGCTTTGATCCTTCCAGCAGGGTGTTGGGAGAAAGTCAGATCTCAATTCAGACTGTACAGTGGGCAAGCAATGGAGTAACAGAGATGTAGCGATATGACACAGGTACGGCCAGAATGACTTTGGAAACTGACCTACACATCTCCAGGTATCATCGTGGACACAATCCTCACAGGGATGAGATTGCTGAGGAAGTGCCCAGCCCATGAAAGTCCCACAAGATCCGCACGAGAGGAGTATGGAAACGAGAGTTGAATGGGAGAATCCGGGCAATTGGAGAAGGAAGGAAGGTGCACCAGCAAACCTCAGAGGATGTTGGTGCCGAGGATGGGTTTTTTTCTTTAAAGAGGATGTGAGAAGTGCTCTGGAGAAGTGTGAGATTTTTCAAAGCTGTGGCAGATAAGAGTTCAGTGTGGGGACATGTGGGGAGAAAGGTAACATTTCCTTTGCTCAGTTTTGCAGTCCCCAGAACTGAATACAGCCACTCCAAGCACACTCACTGGGAGAAGCTCAGGTTTCAGTGTATCTTCCTAAAGGATGTTTCTTTAGGAAGATGAGGAGGGTGGTGAATCTGTGGAATTCATTGCCACAGAACATTGTGGATGCCTAGTCAATGAATATCACTGCATCCCAACCCTCCATACCTAATGACTATCATTCCTTTAGTGTGTAAATTATTTTCTGTTCCTGATCAGTAACTTTTAATGCCTTCTATACACGGACCCCCTAAATCTTTCACAGTTCCTGGCATCCACTGTTGAAACAAATATTCCGATCCATCTCAGGTCTGGAGCCTGTGGTCTACACATGTCCCCACACTGAACTCTATCTGCCATAGCTTTGCCCACCCTGAACAACATTCTCTGCAACTTCCACTAACCTAGTGTTGACTTCTTATCCTGGAGCCATGGTCACAAATCCTTGACACGAGTCCCATCCCATTGTCCAAACTCATTTGCTCTAACCCTATCCAATTCCATACACTTACATTTCCTGACAGTTTCTTGTGTAAAACCTTGTCTAACACCTTAAAGTAGTCCTTCTATAAATAAAATGGCATTAACAGGCATTCCCGTACCTACAATGCTGGTTACCTGATTGAAAATTCAATGGACATCATGTCCAAATGATGAGTCCATGTTGGCTCTCGGATGAAATAATAATATATCAGCAGGAGATAATTACAAGTAACAATAAACACTCTTTTGAACGTGTGATAAGTGATCCAGTAAATCCCCTACATTTTACCAACTAAGCTGAAATTGAAAAAAAAAAAAAGTCTGCTAGAAGTTAATAAAGTGAAGCTGGTCACAATCGGTGTGGTGCATTGCTCGTGATGGCAATTGGATGTGCTTTGGTGGTTAGGGGAACAGCGTGTCCTGGTCACCATTGTGAGGCCAAGGAATGGAGTCTGTCTCCGTTACAATGAGGAAGGCAAATTCCTCATGAACCTTAGACGGCGCTTGAAAGTGAAAGGCCTGGATGGAGTGGATGTGGAGAGGATGTTTCCACCAGTGGGAGAGTCGAGGACCAGAGGACAAAGGGACGTTCCTTTAGGAAGGAGATGAGGAAGAATCTCTTTAGTCTGTGAGCGGTGAATCTCTGAAATTCACTGCAACAGAATGCCGCGGAGGCCAATTTTAATGGATATTTTTAAGGCAGAGATAGATAGATTCTTGAATAGGACGGGTGTCAGGGGTTATGGGGAGAAGGCAGGAGAATGGGATTGCGAGGAGAAGATAGATCAGCCACGATTGAATGGCGGAGTAGTCTTGCTGGGCTCGATGCCGTCAGTCTGCTCCTATCACACGAATTTATGAAATTATGAAACAGGAGTCATAAAGCTCTGGAGCGTGGGAGGGTTGCATTTGGAGGCTGCATAGTCTCTACAGTAGCTGGGGAATAGTTTGTGAGTTGGTGTACAGGGATACATCAGAAAGGCCAATTGATCTACAAAGGAGTGGGTGGGGGTGGGGGGGGGGGGGGGGGGAGAGGAAGACTAGGGGTTATTGCCTTAAAGTATGATACAAATCATTCAGATAAAACCTGACTCCAGGTCGTGTTCTGGAGCACAGCTCAACTAACAGTCTAGGACAGTGGATAAGGCATTGTACAGTGCAGCATTCTCTGGGCTGCAGATGCATGGGACTTCTGTAGTGCGGGCTTCTGTAGTACGTGAGCGGGGGCTGGCAATGGAGCACAGGGCGGAGAGAGCTGGCCCTGGAGCGCCAGCCTTGGGATGGCGAGAGGGGGCAGTGTATAATGCACCAGTCCCCTTTGCATCGAGGCACCTCCCACTCACAAGGCTCAGTTACCGGCAAGACGGGGAACTGAGATGCACTTCCGGGAGATTGTACAATAAAAACCTGGGAGTAATTAGTGTCATCTCTAGTCTCCTCCGAGTCTATATTTGGGAATACCAACATTTATAGATTTGCTGGATTTACTATAATAATTGAGACTTTTGAACTAATTATTTTAAACAGTGTTGATTTGCCACTGATCAATTGAATGATTAATGTAGAAGCAGATCAACTTGTCCACGTGCTTAGAAACTCTTGCTGGGTTCGGTTTTCCGATGCATGTGAGATCTGAAGAGAATTCTCCAGCAGCCTCTGGCGATTTTGTACATCCAGATTGTGTTGAGAATATCCAGGGCCAGGCTGGATATGATCCAAGCGCACTGTGGGCCGAGGCCAAGGCGGTAGAAGGCAGCCGTGCCGAAGCTGGAAGCCACTTGCTGATAGTAGGAGGGGATCACAGCGATCCTCACGAGAAAGAAGCTGACGGACATGGCCGTGCCGTTCAGCATCACCAGGCGGGCACTTCGGGGGACTCTCAGCACCTCGAAAAACCATCTGCAGGGACACACACATACGCACAGGACTGTCAATAGTACACTGCTCCCACACACGGCCTTCATTCGCACACCCTTCCGAACAACAGCTTAGTCTAGGAAGGAACTGCAGATGCTAGTTTACACCAAAGATAGACACAAAATGCTGGAGTAACTCAGCAGGTCAAGGGAGCATCTCTGATGGAAAAGAATAGGCGACGTTTCGGGTTGAGACCCTCCAGTCTGAAGAAGGGTTTCGCACGTTGGAGGCAGGAAACATGTTCCCAATGTTGGGGGAGTCCAGAAACAGGGGCCACAGTTTAAGAATAAGGGGTAGGCCATTTAGAACTGAGATGAGGAAAAAAAAATTCAGTCAGAGAGTTGTAAATCTGTGGAATTCTCTGCCTCAGAAGGCAGTGGAGGCCAATTCTCTGGATGCTTTCAAGAGGGAGCTAGATAGAGCTCTTAATGATAGTGGAGTCAGGGGGTATGGGGAGAGGGCAGGAACGGGGTACTGATTGTGAATGATCAGCCATGATCACATTGAATGGCGGTGCTGGCTCGAAGGGCCGAATGGCCTACTCCTGCACCTATTGTCTATTGACCCGAAGCGTCACCTATTCCTTCTCAGCGGGTCAGGCAGCATCTCTGGAGCGAAGGAAAGGAATTCCTTCGCTCCAGAGATGCTGCCTGAGCCACTGAGTTACTCCAGCATTTTGTGTCTACCTTCGATTTTAACCAGCATCTGCAGTTTTTGTCCCTACACACTACACCTATTCCTTCTCTCCAGAGATGCTGCCTGTCCCGCTGAGTTACTCCAGCTTTTTATGTGTATCTTCGGTTTAAACCAGCATCGGAAGTTCCTCGCTATACATTTCACCAGCTTAGTTTAGTTTAGTTTAGAGATACAACACGGAAACAGGTACTTCAGCCCTCGACAAACACCAATCCCTGTACTATCCTACTATCCTATCTATCCTACACTATCCTACAAACAGGAGGGACAATTTATAATTTTACCAAGTCAACTGATCGACTAGAAACATAGAAAATAGGTGCAGGAGTAGGCCATTCGGCCCTTCGAGCCTGCACCGCCATTCAATATGATCATGGCTGATCATCCAACTTAGTATCCCGTACCTGCCTTCTCTCCATACCCCCTGATCTCTTTAGCCACAAGGGCCACATCTAACTCCCTCTTAAATATAGCCAATGAACTGGCATCAACTACCTTCTGTGGCAGAGAATTCCACAGATTCACCACTCTCTGTGTGAAAAAAAACGTTCTCATCTTGGTCCTAAAAGACTTCCCTCTTATCCTTAAACAGTGACCCCTTGTTCTGGACTTCCCCAACATCGGGAACAATCTTCCTGCATCTAGCCTGTCCAACACCTTAAATTTTTTGTAAGTTTCTATAAGATCCCCCCTCAATCTTCTAAATTCCAGCGAGTACAAGCCGAGTCTATCCAGTCTTTCTTCATATGAAAGTCCTGCCATGACCAACCTGCACGTCATTGGAGTGTGGGAGGAAACCGGAGCACCCGGAGAAAGCCCACGCCGGTCACGTGGATAACGTACAAACTGCATACAGACAGCACCGGTAGTCAGGATGGAACCCGGGTCACTGGTGCTGTGAAGCAGCAACTCTACCGCTACGCCACCGTGTCGCACCAGCTGTGGTACAGAATCCCGCACCACCGTCCCCACAGTGACCAATCACTTCCATGGCAACCAAGCCCAGTGCCTGCCATCCCACCCACCGCCAGGGATGGAAATCCTCAATCTCAATGCTCTAAGATGTGGTACCTCTGCTCACCCTTTCAATTGATCGCTGCCTTTTCCGTGGTCGGCTGCATGATGATGCATTGACTATCCCATCGTTTAAGAAACAGTTGGACAGGTACATGGATAGGACAGGTTTGGAGGGTTATGGACCAAGCGCAGGCAAGTGGGACTAGGGTAGCTGGGACATTGTTGTGCGAGTTGAGCCGAAGGGCCTGTTTCAACACTGTATCACTCTATGATTCTATGACTCTATCTGCTGCTTTCAGGTACATGGACGGGACAGATTTAGAGGGATATGGGCCAAACTCAGGCAGGTGGGACAGATGTAGATGGGACATTGTTGGTCGGCGTGGGCAAGTTGGGCTGAAGGGCCTGGTTCCACGCTGTATCACTCCATGACCCATATTTATCCAACTGGTCGAACATCCCAAACAGGTTCCGCTCTTACCCATCCATGGATAACTACCAGATAGAAAATGCCACAATGGTTTTCCTCACAACCCCAGATAGAATCCACATCCCCCACCACCGTCAGCCCCATAGACGTTGGCTTTTACTGGACTAAAGGATTGCATAAAGGCAAGTTTTTGGTGAGTGTGCGTGTGAGCTACGAGCCCACAGAGGCGGGGATTCACATTCTAAGTGAACTGGAAAAATAGATTCATAGAAGAGTACAGCACAGGAACAGGCCCTTCAGCCCACAATTTCAGTGCTGCACTTGGTGCCAGATTAAACTAGAGACAAGGAACTTTAGATGCTGGTTAATACACAAAAGGACTCAAATTGCTGGAGTATCTCAGCAGGTCAGACAGCATCTCTGGAGGACACGGGGTCAGGTGGTGTTTCGGGTCGCGACCTGAAGAATGGTCTGAAGAAGGATTTCGACCCAAAAGGTCACCTGTCCATGTTCTCCAGAGATGCTGCCTGACCTGCTGAGATACTCCAGCACTCTATGCCCCCAAGTGAAACTAATCTCTTCTGCCTCCACGAGAACTTATTCTAACCAACAAAACACCAAACTGGGCAAATAAGATGTCCATTATTTTAGGTTTTAATAGAAACTTCCTTGAGAAAAGTGAAGGCACTGCTAAGTTTCCCTGAAACTGGGGCAAATGAGCTCCTGTAAGCTGGGTCACGTTCTGTTTCCCATGAGATAGGCTCATAAGGTCATAGAAACATAGAAAACAGGTGCAGGAGTAGGCCATTCAGCCCTTCGAGCCTGTACGCACCGCCATTCAATATGATCATGGCTGATCATCCAACTCAGTATCCCGTACCTGCCTTCTCTCCATACCCCCTGATCCCTTTAGCCACAAGGGCCACATCTAACTCCCTCTTAAATATAGCCAATGAACTGGCCTCAACTACCTTCTGTGGCAGAGAATTCCACAGATTCACCACTCTGTGTGAAAAAAAACGTTCTCATCTCGGTCCTAAAAGACTTCCCCCTTATCCTTAAACTGTGACCCCTTGTTCTGGACTTCCCCAACATCGGGAACAATCTTCCTGCATCGAGCCTGTCCAACCCCTTAAGAATCTTGTAAGTTTCTATAAGATCCCCCCTCAATCTTCTAAATTCCAGCGAGTACAAGCCGAGTCTATCCAGTCATAAGTGAAAGGAGCAAAATTAGGCCATTCAGCCCATGGCGTCTACTCCGCCATTCAATCATGGCCGATCTATCTCTCCTTTCTAACCCCATTCTCCTGCCTTCTCCTGATATAAAAGCAGTCCAAAACTGAAATGAAACTTACCGCTGGTTTACAAAGGGCGTGGACAGTTCTGCAATCAGTCGGAAATTGGCAAAGTACGGTAGGAGACCTCGAGCCTGTGAAGGAGAACCAAGGTGGTAAAAATGATCCGGGATAAGGATGGGAACAGAGCATTGGGTTCATTCCTGCACCCACCAAGGACCGATGAGGAAAGCTGCTTGCCCCTCAACTTACCAGCACGTACTGGTAGGCATACAGCGCTGCCAAGTGGTGACTGATGAAATACCTGTCTCCTAAAGTCTTCCAGTGCCACAGGAGAAGCACTAAATCTGCAATAAGAGTGAGAGTGTAAGCCAGGCATAGCCAGCGACCAGTGGCAGCAAGTGTGTGTGAACTGGGCACCAAACCAGTGAGGGCAAGAGGACAAAGCGCACAAAGCCAAACGCCAAGGATGAAGTGGGCAAAGCCAGCAGCCGACAAGAGCAAGAGATTGAAACGCACAGAGCCACCAGCCAATGGGTGAAGATGCAGAGATGGGCACAGCCGCCAGCCAATGAGAGCAAGGTTATGAAGTGGGCAAAGCAGGCAACCAATTAGAGCAGCTGTCGTGGAGCGGGCAAAGCCAGCGGCCAATGGGAGCCGGGTGTCCGTGTGGTCAAAGCCAATGGGCAGAGCAGGAGGCGGGAGGGCACTGCCAGGGACCAGAGAACCCATCAGGTGCGGAGAGAGTGGATGATAGAGAGGGCAGTGAGCTACGTGCAAAGCCAGCAACGCACCTGAGACAGGTTAGTTCAAGAACGTGACAAGGTTAGGTTAAATAGTCTTTTTGTAGGAAAGAACTGCAGATAGATGCTGGTTTAAATCGAAGGTAGACACAAAATGCTGGAGTAACTCAGCGGGACAGGCAGCATCTCTGGAGAGAAGGAATGGGTGGAGAAGAAGGGTTTCGACCCGAAACGTGACCCATTCCTTCTCTCCAGAGATGCTGCCTGTCCCGCTGAATTACTCCAGCATTTTGTGGATACATTAGGTTAAATAGTCTTTGGACAATCTCTGATTACACACTGGCCAGTAATCAAGTGCAGAACAATCAGTCATTTAACGTCTACCTGCAATAGCCGAGGCAAGTTTGATGGATGGTACAGTACACAGAATGCTTTACACAATCTCATTCATGTTGTTGACACTTGGTAATGTTACACAGCACAGATGGGGGAGTGCCTTGTTTAGCATTTAACCCTTGCCGTCTCAGCCAAGGGAGCGTTAGACAGGACAATGTGGATGGAGCACCATTCTGTACCTGATCTCTCTTTATGTGGTCTTTATCCCCGGGCATCTATCTTGTGCTTATTTAAAATAACTTGATCAAAACATCAACTTGGTTTCAATTAAGATGTTAACCTCACTGTCCACGATACTCTTATTGCTATAGTACCCACTAGTCCAAAAGGCTTCCAATAGGTTTGCAGGTACTATTGCAATTGTGTGATGTAAGTAAAGTAAAGGGGGAGATGTGATGTAATTAAAGTAAAGGGGGAGATGTGATGTATATGTAATATAAATGCCAGTGCCCCCTTGAGGCCAAGAGCAGAAGCTGGCCAATGGGCTTGTGCCTTGTGACTGAGGTCAGGTGACCTTCTAGAAGTTTCCTGGTGAAGGATCATTACATATAAAATCTTCTTACAAGATGTCGGGCGTATATTCATTGTGCTAGCCACAACAGGGTCTTACAGAGGACATTACAGCAATGTTTAAGAAGCATTTGGACAAGAACGTGGGTGGGACAGGTTTAGAGGGACATGGGCCAAACGCAGGCAGGTGGGACTAGTGCAGATGGGACATGTTGGTCGGTGTGGGCAAGTTGGTCCGAAGGGTCTGTTTCCACGCTGTATCACTAGGGTTTTATTAAAACTCTAAACCAAGTAAAGCGAGCAAGTTGTTGAGAATGTGCATGGTAGTAACGTTGACTAGAATGTTCCATCATAAAATCACCCATCACAGGCACAGATGTGCATCAAGATCCATATACTCTACACCACTCTAAGTTAGTGGACACTACGTACTTCCTTTCCAAGGACACCATGGCATAGACGTCAACTCCAGAGAGGGGTTAGAGTTGGCACAGAGGCTGAAGGCTCACTGCCTAGTTCGTGAATGGTTACCTTTCCGACCCATGCCATATCTGTCCTGGGAGGGTTTAGTGGGATAGTTCAGAGGGAGCTTTATTCTGCATCAGTTGCATTAGCCCTGCAGTGTTAGATGGGACAGTTAGAGTGAGTTGTACTGTATATCTAACCGTACTGGCCCTGCCTTGGGAGTGTTAGATGGGACTGCGTAAAGGGAGTTTCATTCTGTATCTAACTTTTTTCTGCCTCTTTCCTGGGTGTTTGACGGAATGGTGCAGAGAAAATGTACTCCCTGTCTAACCAGTGCCTGTGCCAACCCTGGGAGTGGGTGAAGGAATGGAACACAGGAAGCTTCACGATGCATTACCTACCCAGAATGGGAAGAGTAAAAGGCCCGGAATGAAAGCTCAGAGACATTCAGGTGTGAAGGTGGTCGATCTAAAGACTTGGTGGGGGTGTGTGCAATGCTCACCATTGATCAAGTAGCCTGAGGCGATTGCTATGTTAACCTTCACTAGCCTGGGATCCCCCCTGTAAAACACAAGAGCAAAAGCTTCAGTTGTCAAAGGCTCCTGTGCTCATTCCCCCAATTGTCCGCAAGAATCACATATCGGCAACTAGCACAGTTCACAGGCAAGATTTCACAGAGATGATCCCCAGGGCACGCAACTCCCGATCGAGGAAATGTTTGAAGACAGATGAGAGGAACCAAATGTTAAAGAGTGGTTGGCGGTTGGCAACAGCTTGAGTAGACTCTGAATCTCATGGGGAACCACAGTAATTGGGTGCGATTCGGGAAAAGTGAGGGGGATGAGGTTGGAGGAAAGCAACAATTGCCCAGGAAAGCACATTTGGATAGACTTGATCAAACACGCGAAGAAACAACAGGAAGCAATGGAGATGAACAAGTTAAAGGAAACAATCTGAAATCCTGCCTGAGAGATCAGAACTTCTTCAAGGTAGGCTTTCCTGGAAAAGAAGTGGCAATTAATTAAATAATCGACATGCCTGCCCTTTGAATCTCTAGCACAGATTTGAAGGACCATCTCACCTGCAGAACGTCTATGGACTGTGTGGCTAGTTGCTGTAACGATCATTAGAGAGAACATAATTGAAACATACAGAATAGTGAAAGGTTTGGATAGAGTGGATGTGTAGAGGATGTTTCCACTAGTGGGCGAGTCTAGGACTAGAGATCATAGGCTCAGAATTAAAGGATGTTATAGACAATAGACAATAGGTGCAGGAGGAGGCCATTCGGCCCTTTGAGCCAGCACCGCCATTCAATGTGATCATGGCTGATCATTCTCAATCAGTACCCGTTCCTGCCTTCTCCCCATACCCCCTGACTCCGCTATCCTTAAAAGCTCTATCTAGCTCTCTCTTGAATGCATTCAGAGAATTGGCCTCCACTGCCTTCTGAGGCGGAGAATTCCACAGATTCACAACTCTCTGACTGAAAATGTTTTTCCTCATCTCAGTACTAAATGGCCTACCCCATATTCTTTAACTGTGGCCCCTTGTTCTGGACTCCCCCAACATTGGGAACATGTTTCCTGTCTCTAACATGTCCAACCCTATAATAATCTTACACGTTTCGATAAGATCTCCTCTCATTCTTCTAAATTCCAGTGTATACAAGCCTAGCCGCTCCAGTCCTTCAACATATGACAGTCCCTTTTAGGAAGGAGATGAGGAGGAATTTCTGTAGTCAGAGGGTGGAGAATATGTGGAATTCATTGCCACAGAAGGCTGTGGAGGCCAAGTCAATGGATATTTAAGGCAGAGATAGATTGATTCTTGATTAGTACAGGTGTCAGAGGTTACGGGGAGAAGGCAGGAGAATGGGCTTAGGAGGGAGAGATAGATCAGCCATGATTGAATGGCGGAGCTGGGCCGAATGGCCTAATTCTACTCCTATCACTTATCACATGTTCGAGGGATAATCCACAATCACAAGAATAATCTTTTTGGCAGAGAACTGGGATGCCATGCGATCCAAGGCAGATTAAGTGGAAATCCGCAGACTAGGCACCGTGCTTGATCCTTGCCAATGGGCTCAGAATGCAGGGCATGTGGGTGGCATGGTGGCACAGCAGTAGAGTTGCTGCCACACAGCACCAAAGACCCGGGTTCTATTCTGACTAAGGGTGCTGTCTGTATGGAGATTGTACGTTCTCCCCGTGACCTGCGTGGGTTTTCTCCGGGTGCTCCGGTTTCCTCCCACACTCCTATGACGTACAGGTTTGTAGGTTAATTGGCTTCTGTAAATTGCCCCTGGTGTTGGATAGAACTAGTGTATGGGTGATGGCTTGTTGGCACAGACTCGGTGGGCGAGTTTTCATGCTGTATCTCTAAACTGAAGTAAAACATCGGGATCCCGAGATTCCCGAGAGTCACTGAGATTCAAAGGGTGAGGTCTGAACCAGAGGGAGATGCAAGACATGTCAGTAGCTTACAGCAGCTTACAGTAAGGTGAAAGGCCTGGATAGAGTGGATGTGGAGAGGATATTTCCACTGGCGGGGGAGTCTAGAACCAGAGGGCACAGCCTCAGAATTAAAAGGCATTCCTTTAGGAAGGAGATTAGGAGGGATTATTTGGTCAGAAGGCAGTGAATATGTAGAATTCATTGCCACAGAAGCCTGTGGAGGCCAAGTCAATGGATATTTTTAAGGCAGAAATAGATAGATTAGTGATTGAATAGTGTAAGAAAATAACTGCAGATGCTGGTACAAATCGAAGGTATTTATTCACAAAATGCTGGAGTAACTCAGCGGGTCAGGCAGCATCTCAGGAGAGAAGGAATGGGTGACGTTTCGGGTCGAGACCCTTCTTCAGACTGAAGAAGGGTCTCGACCCGAAACGTCACCCATTCCTTCTCTCCTGAGATGCTGCCTGACCTACCGAGTTACTCCAGCATTTTGTAGATTAGTGATTAGTACAGTGTCACGGGTTTATGGGGAGAAGACAGGAGAATGGGGTTAAGAGGGAAAGATGGAGCAGCCTTGATTGAATGGCGGAGTGGACTTGAAGACTTGAGTAGACTTGAAGGGCTGAATGGCCCAATTCTGTTCCTAGAACTTAACAACTGGCAACAAGATCTTAACACGCAGTGGAACAGGAGGGACACGTGTGATTGAAGGGGAAAATCACAGGTGAAATAGAGGAAAGAAAACTGAGTGTGGCAATATAGATGGAGACAATTAGTGAGCCAACAGCAACACCCAGCCAATTGTGGGCTGGGGCCCCATTATATTGTCTCCAGACCACCATCTTAAGCTAGGGAACACTGCTGTTCCATACCTACCACCCCAGCCCTACTTAGGGTTGGTGGACATTGGTTGGCGGGCGGTCACGGTGGCGCAGCGGTAGAGTTGCTGCCTTACAGCGAATGCAGCACCAGAGACCCGGGTTCGATCCTGACTACGGGTGATGTCTGTATGGAGTTTGCACGTTCTCCCCGTGACCTGCGTGGGTTTTGTCCGAGATCTTCAGTTTCCTTCCACACTCCAAAGACGTACAGGTGTGTAGGTTAATTGGCTTGGTAAATTTAAAAGTTGTCCCTGGTGTGTGTAGGATAGTGTTAACATGCGGGGATCGCTGGGCGGCGCTGACCTGGTGGGCCGAAGGGCCTGTTTCCGCGCTGTATCTCAAAAACATTGCTACTATCCGGGCTGCTGCTTGTGCCACCTTTGCACCAGCTCCTACTCTTGGTGACTGCCGTGAGTCCTGATTCACTAGGGGGCCCACTCTTTGTATCCGGCAGGTTTCACTTCAAGGTCCAAGCTGTGACATTTCAGGCTCTTACCAAATGCGGTCTCTGTTTACGTCATCGTCGAACCAAAGGATGTACAACGCTAGACCTCCAACGAATAGAGCATGAATGGTGGAAACACACCTGGAGAGAAACAGCTGAGAATGAGGCCAGGCAACAGTAACTGTGTGCGTTACACAAGACTCCGTCTTGGGTTAGACTGAACGAGTGCTTGTGTTGAAGACTCCAACTGCAGGTGAGTTACTCAGTGAGGCAGCAATAATTCTGTAACTAAGACCAACATGAACCACTGCATTTGGATGGAACTACAGGTGCTCCCTGACATACGATGGGGTTACGTTCCGAGAAACCCATCGCAAACCGAAAATCGAAATGTATTTAATACACGCGATCACGTGGCCGGAAGTAGCTGTGGCTCGCTACGGGTCACTGCCATTTGCACCATCGCAAAGTCGAAATATTGTAAGTCAAAGCATTCTAAGGTAGGGAGCATCTGTACTCAGCTGCATTGACCAGTATCTAACATCACACAAAGTGCTGGAGGAACTCAGAGGGTCAGGCAGTACCTGTAGAGGGGAGGGACAGATGATTTTTCGGGTCACGACACTTTGTCAGATTGAAAGTGTACCACTGAGTTCCTTCAGCAATTTTACTCAAGATTGTTATATCTATTCTTATAGGGGCAGCACGGTGGCTCAGCGGTAGAGTTGCTGCCTCATAGCGCCAGAGACTCGGGTTCCATCCTGACTAAGGGTGCTGCCTGCACGGAGTTTGTACGTTCTCCCCGTGGCCTGCGTGGGTTTTCTCCGGGTACTCTGGTTTCCTCCCACACTCCAAAGGCGCGCAGGCTTGTAGGTTAATTGGTTTAAATGTAAATTGTCTCTGGGATGCGTAGGATAGTGCTTGTGTGCGTGGGGGGAAATGCTGGTTGGCGCGGACCCGGTGGGCCGAAGGGCCTGTTTCCGCGCTGTATCTCTAAACTAAACAAAAAATATCACTCGGGTCAGTGGACTATATTCCAGGTTACTGAGGGAAGAAAGGGTGGAAATTGTGAA
This sequence comes from Rhinoraja longicauda, assembly GCF_053455715.1. Classification (NCBI taxonomy): domain Eukaryota; kingdom Metazoa; phylum Chordata; class Chondrichthyes; order Rajiformes; family Arhynchobatidae; genus Rhinoraja; species Rhinoraja longicauda. Next base: position 15,705,704 of record NC_135989.1, read on the forward strand.
GATTCTAGCCACAATCTCTCAGCCCTCTTCCGTTATATGGGGTAGTTTCACAGACTGACATTCTCGCATGGTTAATAACTGACACCAAACAAGATTAGAACTGAAGGGACATTTAGATCTGACAATCACTCCAAAGACGTACAGGTATTTTGTTTAATTGGCTTGGTATGAGTGTAAATTGGCCCTAGTGTGTGTAGGATAGCGTTAATGTGCGGGGATCGCTGGTCGGTGCGGACTCGGTGGGCTGAAGGGCCTGTTTCCATGCTGGATCTCTAAACTAAACTAAATTAAAATCACATGCAAACAATGACACCTCAAGTGCATTTACATTTGCAGAATACAAGTTGGACCTGGAGGCAATAGACAATAGGTGCAGGAGGAGGCCATTCGGCCCTACGAGCCAGCACTGACATTCAATGTGACCATGGCTGATCATTCTCGATCAGTACCCCGTTCCTGCCTTCTCCCCATACCCCCTGACTCCGCTATCCTTAAGAGCTCTATCTAGCTCTCTCTTGAATGCATTCAGAGAATTGGCCTCCACTGCCTTCTGAGGCAGAGAATTCCACAGATTCACAACTCCTACCCCTATGGCCTACCCCTTATTCTTAAACTGTGGCCCCTTGTTCTGGACTCCCCCAACATTGGGAACATGTTTCCTGCCTCCAACGTGTCCAACCCCTTAATAATCTTATACGTTTCGATAAGATCTCCTCTCATCCTTCTAAATTCCAATGCATACAAGCCTAGTCGCTCCAGTCTTTCAACATATGACAGTCCCGCCATTCCGGGAATTAACCTAGTAAACCTACGCTGCACGCCCTCAATAGCAAGACATCTGAAGAAGGGTCTCTCCAGAGATGCTGCCAGTCCCGCTGAGTTACTCCAGCTTCTTGTGTCGAGCAGGGGTCACGTACCTGGAGTGCCATTCGGTTTTCTGCGCCCCAGACAGGTTGCTGTACCCCCAGCTGAGCTGTGCAGAGAGGCGCGGGGTGACCACGTGAAAGAGGACCTGGAAGACAAGGAAGCTGCCGATGACCACCTGGTACGAGCTGTCCATTCCTGCAGGACTCCTGAGGAGAGAGCACAACCCAATGAATAACGTGTCACGCACGCAGCAGTCTACTCACAACCCAGAGGTATGACCGACTCCCGCCCGATGTTGTACATCCGTGCGCCTCAGCACCTATTTCTGGACAGGAACGGCAAGCATGTTTGTAGTACTTCAAGTAACCCTTGCTCTCCCTCTCTCTCTCTCTCTCTCTCTCTCTCTCTCTCTCTCTCTCTCTCTCTCTCTCTCTCTCTCTCTCTCTCCATCCCTCCCCCTTCCCAGTTCTCCGACCAGTCTCCGACTACATTTTATATATAAACCCTATTTAGTTTGGTGTTGTTACCTTCTCCCAGCTAACAATGATCTATTCTACATTTTCATAGATCTGCATTCCCTTTGCCCTGTTTTCACACCTTCACACTTCCTTATCTATCTCTCCCCCCCCCTCCCCGACGTCAGTCTGAAGAAGGGTCTCGACCCGAAACGTCACCCATTCCTTCTCTCCAGAGATGCTGCCTGACCCGCTGAGTTACTCCAGATTTTTGTGTCTATCTTCGGTTTAAAACAGCATCTGTAGTCACTTCCTGCACATTCGTAACACTGCTCACTTGAAGAGTGGCATGTCGAATGTGGCCCGATCACTGCACTAAATACAAGTGCCTCGTTCCCACAGCTATAAAGTTAATCCTCTCCGATTTCTGCGTGAAAACTGAAGCACAGGCCATTTCCGGATTAACAGCTCACCAGACTCCAAGAGTTACAGAGAACACCAAACTCTTCCAGTGTCCCGCTTTACCAAATCCCACTACCCCATTCAGAAAAGGTCGTTCCCAACAAACTACCCTCAAAGCCTCTGGATGTTTGCAAAGTAAAAACAAATATCCTAAATCAGAATATTATTCATCACGTCAGACATTATCCTGCAGCTTATATGGCAATTCATTCTTACATATACTGATGGTAGACACAAAATGCTGGAGTAACTCAGCGCGACAGGTAGCATCTCTGGGGAGAAGGAATGGGTGACGTTTCGGGTCGAGACCCTTCTTCAATCTCGAAACGTCACCCATTCCTTCTCTCCAGAGATGCTGCCTGTCCTGCTGAGTTACTCCAGCATTTTGTGTCTACCTTCGATTTAAACACACAAGCAAGGTCCATGCCACTTGGTATGTCAGTCGTGATTAAAAAGATAACTAATCTTTTATCACAATACTTCCTGCACCAACCCAATTTTCTTGATTTCCTGAATATTCAAATATCTACCCATTCTTTCCGTCCAGAGATGCTGCCTGACCCGCTGAGTTACTCCAGCATCTTGTGTCTACCTTCGATTTAAACCAGCATCTGCAGTTCTTTCCTACATATTCAAATATCTACCCAGCTCTGTTCTGAACGTACCTTACTGTGCTTTAATTCATTTGAAACACACGAGAATGTGAATGCTTTCAAGAGAGAGCTAGATAGAGCTCTTAAGGATAGCGGAGTCAGGGGGTATGGGGAGAAGGCAGGAACGGGGTACTGATTGTGAATGATCAGCCATGATCACATTGAATGGCGGCGCTGGCTAGAAGGGCCGAATGGCCTACTCCTGCACCTATTGTCTATGAAGGAAATTTTGAAAGATTGCAAGCTGTACATCCATACAGACTTTGGACTTTAGAGACACAACACGGAAATACGCCCTTCGGCCCACCAAGTCCGTGCCGACTAGTGTTCACCCCGTATACTAGCGTTATCCAGCACACTAAGGACAATTCTACAATTTGTCCTCCTATCGGTATCTTGTTGACTCTTTTCATAAGTTCTAGGAGCAGAATGAGGCCATTCAGCCCATCAAGTCTACTCCGCCATTCAATCATGGCTGGTCTATCTCTCCCTCCCAACCCCATTCTCCTGCCTTCTCCTTCATGTCACTTATTCCATGCATCTACCAATCAAACCCCCCTCACCCGTATCGACCTATCACTTGGTGCCAGGCTGTGTCTTTTTCAGCTTTCTCTCCCTTTGTCAGTTTGAAGAAGGGCCTTGACCCGAGACGTCACCTGCCCTCCACGGATGCTGCCTGACCCGTCGAGTTCCTCCAGCATTTTATAGACAATAGACAATAGGTGCAGGAGGAGGCCATTCGGCCCTTCGAGCCAGCACCGCCATTCAATGTGATCATGGCTGATCATTCTCAATCAGTACCCCGTTCCTGCCTTCTCCCCATACCCCCTGACTCCGCTATCCTTAAGAGCTCTATCTAGCTCTCTCTTGAATGCATTCAGAGAATTGGCCTCCACTGCCTTCTGAGGCAGAGAATTCCACAGATTCACAACTCTCAGTTCTAAATGGCCTACCCCTTATTCTTAAACTGTGGCCCCTGGTTCTGGACTCCCCCAACATTGGGAACATGTTTCCTGCCTCTAACGTGTCCAACCCCTTAATAATCTTATACGTTTCCATAAGATCTTCTCTCATCCTTCTAAATTCCAGTGTATACAAGCCTAGTCGCTCCAGTCTTTCAACATATGACAGTCCCGCCATTCCGGGAATTAACCTAGTAAACCTACGCTGCATGCCCTCAATAGCAAGAATATCCTTCCTCAAATTTGGAGACCAAAACTGCACACAGTACTCCAGGTGCGGTCTCACTAGGGCCCTGTACAACTGCAGAAGGACCTCTTTGCTCCTATACTCAACTCCTCTTGTTATGAAGGCCAACATTCCATTGGCTTTCTTCACTGCCTGCTGTACCTGCATGCTTCCTTTCAGTGACTGATGCACTAGGACACCCAGATCTCGTTGTACGTCCCCTTTCCCTAACTTGACACCATTCAGATAATACTCTGCCTTCCTATTCTTACCACCAAAGTGGATAACCTCATACTTATCCACATTAAACTGCATCTGCCATGCATCCGCCCACTCGCACAACCTGTCAAAGTCACCCTGCAACCTCATAACATCTTCCTCACAGTTCACACTACCACCCAGCTTTGTATCATCTGCAAATTTGCTAATCAATAGTCAATAGTCAATAGTCGTTTATTTGTTACATACACATAAATGTGTAGTAAAATGAAAAATTACCCGCAGTTGAACAATAAGACCAATAAGATTAATCAATAAAAATGCAATAACACATACAATCACAACTAACACCAAACAAAAAGAAACATCCATCACAGTGAGTCTCCTCCAGTCCCTCCTCACTGTGATGGAAGGCCAGAATGTCTTTTTCTCTTCCCTGACGTCTTGTCCCTTCATCCCTTAATCCCTTCATCCAAATCATTAATGTTTTGTTTTTGGCTTGATATTTCCAAATTGATTGCAAACAGCTGGGGTTCCAGCACCAATCCCTGTGGTACTTTCCACAGTGTAGGGCGACTGGATAAATATGTTGAATGGGTTAGGCTCAGAACACATACCGATAAGAAACAAATATGTAGACAGATTACAGATTACAAAGCAACAGGGTTATCACATTGGGTGATTTAACTTCCGTAATGGTGACTGGGGCTTCCTTAGTGCAAAATGCTTAGAATTTGCTAGTTGTATTTAAGAGGGTTTCTTGAAACAGTATGTGGATAGTTCAACTTGAGAGGGGATGGTACTGGATCTCGTGTTGGGAAAACAAGCCTGGTCAGCAAACTGCTGTTTTAGCAGAAGAGCATTTTGGTTCCAGCGATCACAACATCACAGGTTTTATGTGCAGGATGGAACCGCAGATGCTGGTTTACACCAAAGATAGACACAAAAAGCTGGAGTAACTCAGCGGGACAGGCAGCATCTCTGGAGAGAAGGAATGGGTGACGTTTCGGGTCAGGGATCTTCAAGAATTAATCAGGGACAGTCATCGTGGCTTTGTCCACTGTAGATAATATCTTACTAACGAGGAGGTGCCAAAGATGACCGATGAGGGTAGATGTTGTCTACGTGGGTTTTAGGGAGGCATTTGATAAAGACCATCATGAGAGACTAATGCAGGAGATTAAGATGCATGGCATCCATTGTGGCTTGGTGGTTTGGTACATGTGACAATAAACTGACCTTGAAACCGTGACCTTGAAACCTTGAGACCTGGCTTACCCATAGAAGACAAAGGGAGGTAGTGGAAGGGTATTATTGTGGCTGGAGATCGGAGTCTAGTGGTGTTCCACAGGGATCTGTGATGGAAACTCTGTTGTTTGTGATATGTATAAACATTGGACATACATGCAAGACAGACACAAAATGCTGGAGTAACTCAGCGGGACAGCGTAGCATCTTCGGAGAGAAGGAATGGGTGACGTTTCCGGTTGAGACCCTTCTTCAGACTGAGTCAGGAGAGAGTGAGACAGAGATAAAGAAGGGCAAGGTGTGAAAATGAGGCATCAAAGGAGATAAAGTTCAAGGAAAATAGAGAATAGATCATTATTAGCTAGGAGAAGGTGACAAAAAAGCATACACAGATAGAATTTAGTCAGACTAAAAGACAGGCAGACTGGTCGGAGAACTAGAAGGGGGGGGAGGAATGGAGAGAGAGGGAAAACAAGGGTTACTTGAAGTTAGAGAAGTCAATATTTATACCGCTGGGGTGTAAGCTGCCTAAGCGAAATATGAGGTGCTGTTCCTCCAATTTGCGCTGGGCGTACGTGTAAATAGGTCGGTTGGTAAGTTTGCAGATTGCACCAAAATTAATGTAGTTGCATTCAGCGAGGAAGGCCGTCAAAGGATACAGCAGAATATCGATATGTGACAGGTGTGCAGAGAAATGTGAGACGTAGTGTAATCTGAGCAAGTGTGAGGTGTTGCACTTTGTGACGTGGAACTGTTTCTTGGCTGATCATCCACAACCTGTACATGGATAGGACAGGTGTGGAGGGATATGGACCAAGCGCAGGCAGGTGGGACTAGTGTAGCTGGGACATGTTGGCCGGTGTGGGCAAGTTGGGCTGAAGGGCCTATTTCTACACTGTATCACTCTATGACTCTATCTTGAAGACTAAACTAAAAGGTGAGGTGAGAGTGACCGGCCCTTGATATCAAGGCAGTATTTGATAGAGTCTGATATCACGGTAGCCAAATAAAACTGGTGTTAATGGCCATTCAAGTAGTTGAAATCGTACTTCACTCAAAGGGATTGTCACGGGGCAATTACCCCTGACCGAGGATATCACAGCAGGGGTTCCTCAGAGCAGTGCCTGGGCCCAAACTGTTTCATTAACGACATCCATCCTAATATAGACGGTTCACTAATGATTGCACAGTGAAACATAGAAACCTAAAATAGGTACAGGAGGAGGTTATTCAGCCCTTCGAGCCAGCACCGCCATTCAATATGATCATGGCTGATCATCCACAGTACCCCCATTCCTGCTTTCTCCCCCATTTCCCTTGATTCCGTTTGCCCGAAGAGTTAAATCTCTCTCTTGAAAACATCCAGTGAATTCGCCTCCACTGCCTTCTGTGGCGGAGAATTCCACAGATTCACAACTCTCTGGGTGAAGAAGTTTTTCCTCATCTCAGTCCTCAATGGCCTACCCCTTATTCTTAAAACTGTGGCCCCTGGTTCTGGACTCCCCCAACATTGGAAACATTTTTCCTGCATCTAGCCTGTCTAATCCTTTAAGAACTTTATATGTTTCTAAAAGATCCCTTCTCATCCTTCTAAATTCCAGTGAATACAAGGCCAGTCGATCCAGTCTTTCATCATATGTCAGTCCCGCCATCCCGGGAATTAACCTGGTGAACCTACGCTGCACGCCCTCAATAGCAAGAATGTCCTTCCGCAAATTAGGAGACCAAAACCGCACACAATACTCCAGGTGTGGTCTCACCAGGGCCCTGTACAACTGCAGTAGGACCTCCTTCCTCCCAGGAGATGACCAATTCCATTTGCCAACATACTCCTTGGCAAAGGCACGACGTCACGCCTGCTTGCCACATAGACCACATTGAATCAATGATTTGTAGCAAGCAACATTTACAGGCATCAGATCAAGAACCCTGCACTTACAACAACCGGGACTTGTAAATGGCGCCAAACTGGCGGCTCTGTGTACTGTCTTAGTACACTTCTGCTACACACTTGGATTGTATCTGACATGCTTATGTAATATATATCTCAGTGCTTATGTGCAGTGATACCGATACTGAACTGTATAAAACAATGAATTTCACTGCACATCGGAACAAGTGACGAATAAAATGCCATACCAATGACGTGTGGCAGGTAGACACAAAACGCTGGAGTAACTCAGCGGCACAGGCAGCATCTCTGGAGAGAAGGAATGGGTGACGTTTCAGCCTGAAGAAGGTTCTCGACCTGAAACATCACCCATTCTTTCTCCCCAGAGATAGATGCCGCCTGTCCCGCTGAGTTACTCAGGCATTTTGTGTCTTTCTTTGGTTTAAAGCAGCATCTGCAGTTCCTTCCGACAATAAGTGTGGCAGGTAACGGGCATCTCCAACCACATGCCCTGGAGCAAAACACACAGTGCTGGAGCAACTCAGTGGGTTCGGCAGCATGTGCGTGGGGAGTGGACAAAGTTGGGACATTTCTTCAGTCTGAAACTGAAAAGTCGCCTGCCCAATCCCTCAAACTGGGGATAATTTACAACTTACAGAAGTAAATGAACGTACAAACCTGTACGTCGTTGGAGTGTGGGAGGAAACCCGGAGAAAACCCACGCAGGTCACGGGGAGAACGTACAAACTTCGTACAGGCAGCACCCGTAGTCGGGATCGAACCCGGGTCTGTAGCGCTGTAAGGCAGCAACTCTACTGCTGCGCCACCGTGCCGGCCTTCTATCATCTGCAAAGTGTAAATTAGGTGCTTATTGAACACTATCTACTCTCCTAGATGAGAACAGAGGAAACAACTTACAAGAAGCACAAGATAGACACAAAATGCTGGAGCAACTCAGCGGGTCAGACAGCATCTCTGGCGAGAAGGAATGGGTGACGTTTTGGGTCGACACCATTCTTCAGACCTCTCTCTTACAAGAAGCACAACTCAATTCATTACAAAGCACCTCATCCACCAACATAAATATTCATTCCCACCACCACAAGCCACAGTGGCTTCAGTGTGCACCATTTCCAAGTTGAGTCAAGTATGGTTATTTTAGTTTAGTTTAATTTAGTTTAGTGAAACAGCACGGAAACAGGCCCTTCGGTCCACCAAGCCCGCACCGACCAGCGATTCCTGCACATTAACAATTTACACGTATACCAAGCCAATTAATCTACAAACCTGTACGTCTTTGGAGTGTGGGAGGAAACCAAAGATCTCAGAGAAAACCTACGCAGGTTACGGGGAGAACATACAAACTCCGTACAGATAGCGCCCATAGTCGGGATCAAACCCAGGTCTCTGGCAATGCAAGCGCTGTAATGGCCCCATTTATCGTTATATACACAAAGATGGTGAGGTAAAGGTACAATTATATTCATGTTTGCAGCAGCATTACAGACGTATAAACTAAAACAACACACAAAAACATAAGTATAAGAAGATAACTGCAGATGCTGGTACAAATCGATTTATTCACAAAATGCTGGAGTAACTCAGCAGGTCAGGCAGCATCTCTGGAGAAACAGAATAGGTGATGTTTGGGGTCAAGTCCCTTCTTCAGATAAAGACAGACTGCACAGCTGTCACCTATTCCTTTTCTCCAGAGATGCTGCCTGTCCCGCTGAGTTTTTCCAACGGTTTGCGCCTATCTTTGGTATAAATCAGCATCTACAGTTCCTACACAAAAACATTAATTGCACATCAATTACAGTTACTTGTCCCAGGCAACTCTGACAAAACTTTCAAAATTCACCAACTCTATCACCATGAAATGAAAGGGCAGCAGGGACACAGTACACCAGCAGTTTCTCCTCTGAGATTGAACACGTCATTGATTAGTAAGGAACACCAGATGCTAATTTACACCGAAGATAGACACAAAATCACCTGTATCCCATCAAGTTGCTCAATGCTTTTTAAAACCATTGCTAGTTTCTCTGGCTCGCCAGTGATTTCAACTGGTTCTGCTAGAATTTCTGTGCAGATAAGACACACACGGTTTAATTCTCCAGCCATTTCCTTGTGCCCCAACATAATTCCTCCAGTTTTGGTCTGAATGCTTGCAAAACTCTTCCCCTTCTCTTCTCCACTCTTCCCCCCTCCTCCCCAATCTTCCCCCTCCTCTTCCCCCTCTACCCCCACCTCTTCCCCCTCTACCCCCACCTCTTCCCCCTCTACCCCCACCTCTACCCCCTCTTCCCCACTCTTCTCCCTCTCTTCCCACCTCTTCCCCCTCCTCCTCCCCACTCTTCTCCCCTCCTCCTCCCCACTCTACCCCCCTCTACTCCTCTTCCCCACTCTACCCCCCTCTTCCCAACTCTACCCCCTCCTCCTCCCCACTCTTCTCCCCTCCTCCTCCTCCTCCCCACTCTACCCCCCTCTACTCCTCTTCCCCACTCTACCCCCCTCTTCCCCCCTCTTCCCAACTCTACCCCCTCTTCCCCACTTCTCCCCTCCTCCTCCTCCCCCCTCTACCCCCCTCTACCCCTCTTCCCCACTCTACCCCCCCTTCACCAACTCTACCCCTCTTCCCCACTCTACCCCCCTCTACTCCTCTTCCCCCCTCTTCCCAACTCTACCCTCCTCTATCCCACTCTCCCCCCCTCTCCCTCCCTCCCCCCCCAGCCCCCATTTCAGCATTGACTGGGACCATTCACTCACTGCACCTACTGGTTCATGATGGACCACCACACATGCTCAAAGCCTCTTCCACATCAATAGGACTCTCAGCCGGAAGACGTGACGCGCATTTCCGGACTCCTCGACGCGCAAGGTGGCGCAGTACCGGCGCGTCGCCAGCAGGGGGCGGCGCAACACACAGTGAGCCTGCAGTGGCGCCCCCTCACCAGCGGAGTCAAGGAGGGCAGTACTAACCGCGAGTGGTCGGCAGAGGGAGCAGCCGAGCGCCTGCAGCAGCCCTTGCTCACCAGCGGCGGCGCAGCGGAGTCAAGGGCAGTAGTAACCGCGAGTGGTCGGCAGAGGGAGCAGCCGAGCGCCTGCAGCAGCCCTTGCTCACCAGCGGCGGCGCAGCGGAGTCAAGGGCAGTAGTAACCGCGAGTGGTCGGCGGAGGGAGCAGCCGAGCGCCTGCAGTAGCTCTTGCTCACCAGCGGCGGCGCAGCGGAGTAAATCCCCATCGTCAAGACACAAGAGCAAGGCAAGGGGCAGTAGTAACCGCAAGTGGTCGGCAGAGGGAGCAGCTGAGCGCCTGCAGAGGCTCTTACTCAACAGCGGCGGCGCAGCGGAGTAAATCAGTCGCCAAGATCAAGGGCAGTAGTAATCGCGAGTGGTCGGCAGAGGGAGCAGGTGAGCGCCTGCAGTAGCTCTTGCTCACCAGCAGGGCAAGGGGTGTATCATACAGGATAATGGCAATGTGTTGGAAACACTCAACAGGTCAGGCAGCATTACTGGACAATAGACAATAGGTGCAGGAGGAGGCCATTCGGCCCTTCGAGCCAGCACCGCCATTCAATGTGATCATGGCTGATCATTCTCAATCAGTGCCCCGTTCCTGCCTTCTCCCCATACCCCCTGACTCCGCTATCCTTAAGAGCTCTATCCAGCTCTCTCTTGAATGCATTCAGAGAATTGGCCTCCACTGCCTTCTGAGGCAGAGAATTCCACAGATTCACAACTCTCTGACTGAAAAAGTTTTTCCTCATCTCCGTTCTAAATGGCCTACCCCTTATTCTTAAACTGTGGGCCCTTGTTCTGGACTCCCCCAACATTGGGAACATGTTTCCTGCCTCTAACGTGTCCAACCCCTTAATAATCTTATACGTTTCGATAAGATCCCCTCTCATCCTTCTAAATTCCAGTGTATACAAACCTAGCCGCTCCAGTCTTTCAACATATGACAGTCCCGCCATTCCGGGAATTAACCTAGTAAACCTACGCTGCACGCCCTCAATAGCAAGAATATCCTTCCTCAAATTTGGAGACCAAAAATGCACACACTACTCCAGGTGCGGTCTCACCAGGGCCCTAAACAACTGCAGAAGGACCTCTTTGCTCCTATACTCAACTCCTCTTGTTATGAAGGCCACCATTCCATTGCTTTCTTCACTGCGTGCTGTACCTGCATGCTTCCTTTCAGTGACTGATGCACTAGGGCACCCAGATCTCGTTGTGTGTCCCCTTTTCCTAACTTGACACCATTCAGATAATAATCTGCCTTCTTATTCTTACCACCAAAGTGGATAACCCTCGCACTTATCCACATTAAACTGCATCTGCCATGCATCCGCCCACTCACACAACCTGTCCAAGTCACCCTGCAACCTCATAGCATCATCCTCACAGTTCACACTACCACCCAGCTTTGTATCATTTACAAATTTGCTAATGTTACTTTTAACCCCTTCATCCAAGTCATTAATGGAGAACATGGATAGGTGACGATTCAAGGCTCGGAGCTCAACCCGAGAAGTCACCCTTCTCCAGAGATGCTGCCCGACCTGCTGAGTTACTCCAGCACTCTGTGTCCTTTTGTGCGTTAACTGGCATCTTGTAGTTCCTTGTTTCTACATTGAATATACTTGATAATTGTATTCAAGTCAGTGACAAAGATTGTAAACAGCTGGGATCCAACAACTGCAATCATCCGTGACCATCCTTATATCTGACCGTGCGATGGAAAGCCTTCGATGAAGCAAGTGAAGATAGTTGAGCCTCGCACACCGTCATGAAGAACTCCTGCAATGATGTCCTCGTGCTGCGATGATTGTTCTCCACCAGCCAAGACCATCTTTCTTTGTACGTGATAAGACACAAAAAGCTGGAGTAACTCAGCGGGTCAGACAGCATCTCTGGAGAAAAGGAATACGTGACGTTTCAGGTCGAGACCCTTGATTCCTTTTCTCCAGAGATGATGCCTGGCCCGCTGAGTTACTCCAGCTTTTTGAGTCTATCTTCAGTGTAAACCAGCATCTGCAGTTCCTTCCTGCACGTTACTTTGCACGAGATATAATTCTAACCATTGCTGTGTTTCCCCTTGATGCCCATTGACTTCAGATTCATCATGGATCTTTGATGCAGCACACCACGAACTGCTGCCCTGATGTCAATGACAGACACTGTAACCTCATGGAAGATAGACATGGTGCTGGCTCGAAGGGCCAAATGGCCTCCTCCTGCACCTATTTTCTACAGACACAAAATGATAAGTAACTCAGCGGGTCAGGCAGCTTCTCTGGAGAAAAGAAATGGGTGACGTTTCGGATCAAAACTCTTTTTCGGGTTTCGACCCGAAACGTCACCGATTCCCCTTCTCCAGAGATGCTGCCTTACCTGCTGAGTTACTTCAGCATTTTGTGTCTTTCTTTGGTGTAAATCTGCATCTGCAGTTACATCCTACACTGGTACCTCATCTCTGGAGTTCAGTTTTTTGCTCCTGTTATGGACCAAGGCTCAGATGAAGTCCAAAGCTTCGTGGTCTTAGTGAACTCCACACTTGGCACAGTGTGCAGATTGTTGGTGAGTAAATACAGTTTGATAGCATGTTATCCAATAACACTTTCCATAACTTTGCTGATGTTTGGAATTGGACTGATTGGAAGGTAATTAAGTGATTGTATTTGATCTGGGCAATCTTCTTGTGGTCAGGTAGATGTCAACATTGCTTATCCTGGAATAGCCTCACCTGAGGCACAACTAGTCCTGGGGGGCAAGGTTTAAACAATATAATTCAACTATATTATGATTAAGGGTGCTTTAAACCACATATATAACACTTGATTCCATGACATGGTGAACAGGTGCCAGGGTAACTAGTGATCGGCAATTCTATGCCCTCTTGAAAAAGCACTGTAACGTCTGCTGCCTTTCATTGTGCGTTGCATTGGGAGACAGTGCCTGGTCGGGGGGGAGTGGGCCGTTGGAGGCCCTGCAGCAACCTGGGGCTCGGCTGGACCAGATGCCCAGCACGTGGACCCCACGCGGCCTGCAGCGGTGAAGGACACCACGGCTACACTTGGCCAGGGCAACAGACCTTCATGGTCAGATCACGACCCCTGCACTTACAACTACTGGGACTTGGTAATGATGCCAAATTGGCGACTCAGTGTACCACTGCTATACACTTGTACTGCATCTGAGATGCTTATCTAAGATGTACCTAAGTGCTTATGTATAGTGATACCTGTACTATAAGAGAATAACTGCAGATGCTGCTACAAATCGAAGGTATTTATTCACAAAATGCTGGAGTGAATCAGCGGGTCAGGCAGCATCTCAGGAGAGAAGGAATGGGCGACGTTTCAGGTCGAGACCCTTCTTCAGACTGATCTGAAGAAGGGTCTCGACCCGAAACGTCGCCCATTCCTTCCCTCCTGAGATGCTGCCTGACCTGCTGAGTTACTCCAGCATTTTGTGATACCTGTACTGATCTGTATACAAGGATGAATTTCACTGTACCTCAGTACACGCGACAAATATAGTAACAAACCATACCATTTAACTGGGGATGGTTGAGAATCAAATGAACTTGGGAAAATCATGATTATTGCATTCAATATTTCTGCAGCCATTTCTTTTCGAATCCTTGGAGTGCAAGCAAACTCAAGTGTAATCTTCTTCACAGATACTTCACCATTCACTGCCGTTTAGGGTTTGTGTATCTCCATCAAATGGGCACTTCCCATTCAGAGTCCACATTTCCACTAAGTGTGCTTGGACACGTCCAAGAAACGATCATGCATTTTATTCTAATGATATTATTAATTTAATCCACACAAACCACATGTTGCTTTTTTTTTTTCTTCCCCCAACCGTAAAAGTACTTCAACATTTAATGAAGATTCATGTTCTGCAACGGGGCAGGGAAGATCAGTCACTGCCCCACCAGGGGATTTGTTCATTTCTGAGGAACACTTCACAATGATCTTCTCCCCAATGTCTCCAGCAACCTTGCCCCAACCACTGCCATAGTTGCTTGACACAGTGACTGATAATGTCATTGGGAGCTGAGAGGTGATGTGTGAGTGTCTATCACACGCAAACCATACCTGGGTGAAAACTGCCCTTTTCTAACTCAAAGAGTTGGAGCAAACTCCCTTTCTGCTTGGCGGAGATTTCCCCTATTACACAGTTTGCCAAAGTAACAATCCTGGACTGCTTCATTCTGGTGAAGCTGCAGATATTTTGCACCATATCATATAATTACACCAACATCCACAAAGTTACTGCTCTCCGGAGAATTACCCGAGATCTTCACGCAATAGTGATGGACTGAGGGTCCAATCAGCAGCCTATCCGTACCTCGACCAACCACTTGGCCATCCCATGCCATTCGAGGGGAGCACATGAGTTGTTGCATTAATCTCTTAGCATCCTATTACACTGACGTCTGGTAATGTCCAAGATGGCCGTCACTAGACGTTCAGGCAATCCCCATGCTTTGTCCCTTGCACCTTCACCAAGTGTTAAGATGGTCCCAGATGCTCCATACCCAAGTCAAACTGCACCCTTTGTCCAATGAACCCATTCCCAATGTCCAGATGGAGCCTAGACAGTTCCCATCGAAAGGCCAGGTAGTTCCTACCCAATGTTTATTCCATCCCTACTTATCCCTGCCCAATGTCCGAATGGATCCTATCCCAAATCCGGATTATCCTCATGCAAAGTCCAGGCAGCCTACCCAAGGCCACTGAAGTTGAGACATTCTCCAACTAGTTTAGACAGTCCCCATCTGATGTCCATAGATGATCTGTATTCATGTCAATCTGATTCAAGCCAATATCCCCAGCTGATGCCCACCCAATGTCTGGAGGCCTCCAACTGACGACCAACCCGTGTGACCCTCCTAGATGCTGTGCCAGCCCTCACCAGATGTCCAGATGGTACCCACCTGGCCAAGAACATCCAGACGATCCCACACATTCCTGACCTGGGGTCCAGGAGATCCCTACACTGGCACCCACCAGGTTCCCACCCAACATTGAGAAGGTGCCTCTGCTTATTCACACAGTCCGAGGAGGGGTGAAGGAATATTGCAGGGTTCCAGCATTGAAGATCAGAGCCCACCTGCTGGAAGACCCCAGGCTGGCGAAGTGCGGAGAAGTCTTCCCTCGTCCAGTTACTATGGCAGAAGTGGAGACTCTCTCGGCTCCAGGACCAGTTACAACCTTCAGCTCCGTGTGGCCGGTGGGGAACAGCAACACCGACTGGTCTACCGGTTGACACAGCCGTACAACTACTGGGGTCTTGTGCTTGCTCGGAGAGATGGCGCTTGTGTTCTGCACAGAGGGTCGAGGAGAAGAACAGAAACTAACAGGTGACAGCACAGGGGGAATGTTCCTACTAATCTGACAATGACTAGACTCTACAGGAGTGAAGGTGCTGTTCATGCAAAACTGTACAAACACTGGGCTCCGTCTGGACCTCAGACCTCACTCATCACCGACCGAGTGGCGATCAACACATCCGGCGTCGAGGGGAAGAAGCACGAGGGGCGTTCATGTTCCTTCTGGGAATTCAGCTGGACGATTCTGAAATGGAAAGAATGAACGAATGAATGAATGAACGAATACTTTATTGTCACATGTGCCAAGTCACAGTGAAATTCTTTGCTTGCACACCCAAGGTATGCAAATAGTCGCCACATAAAGGGCGCCAACAAAGTAAAAAAGTATTCCGCGCCAGGTCCTCCTTTTGTTCTCCCCCTCCTCCCTCTCACTCCAGGTCATAGAGTCATAGAGTGATACAGTGTGGAAACAAGCCCCTCAGCCCAACTTGCCCACACCGGCCAACATGTCCCAGCTACACTAGTCCCACCTGCCCCACTTTGATCCATATCCCTCTAAATCTGTCCGATCCATGTACCAGATCAGTCTGAAGAAGGGTCTCGACCCGAAAAGTCACCCATTCCTTCTCTCCCGAGATGCTGCCTGACCTGCTGAGTTACTCCAGCATTTTGTGAATGAATCTATCCGTGTACCTATCTTAAATGTTTCTTAAATGTTGGGGTAATCCCTGCCTCAACTACCTCCTCTGGCAGCTTGTTCCATACACCCACCATCCTTTGTGTGAAAAAGTTACCCCTCAGTTTCCTATTAAATCTTTTCCCCTTCACCTTGAACCTATGTCCTCTGGTCCTCGATTCCCCTACTCTGGGCAAGAGATTCTGTGCATCTACCCGATCTATTCCTCTCATGATTTTATACACCTCTATAAGATCACCCCTCATCCTCCTGTGCTCCAAGGAATAGAGACCCAGCCTACTCAACCTCTCCCAGTAATTCACACCCTCTAGTCCTGGCACCATCCTTGTAAATCTTCTCGGTATCCTCTCCAGCTTGATCTCTTTCCTATAACATGGTGCCCAGAATTGAACACAATACTCTAAATGCGGCCTCACCAACGTCTTAAACTGCATTATGACCTCCCAACCTCTATACTCAATACTCTGACTGATGAAGGTCAATGTGCCAAATGCTTTTTTGACCACCTTATCTACCTTTGACTCCACCTTCAAGGAACCATGCACCTGCACTCCTAGATTCCTCTGCTCTACAACACTACCCAGAGCCCTACCATTCACTGTGTAGGTCCTGCCCTTTCCAAAATGCAACACTTCACATTTCTCTGTTTTGAATTTCATCAACCATTCCTCAGCCCACTTGACCAATCGATCAAGATCCTGCTGCAATTTTTCACAACCATCAGATAATGATCTGCAAAACCAACCACCTTTGTATCATCTGCAAACTTGCTAATCTTGTGATCCACCTCCCCCCCTCCCCCTCCCCCCCCCCCCCCCCTACGGTGGTCTCCACACATAGGGTCCTCCAATTTGAAACTGTGCCCAAGTCATTCTAAGTCTCACAATGAAGGTGTAACCAAATAAATAGAAAAATGTGAAGCCACCCTTTTTGGTTTATGTAACACTAGGCAAGAGCACAGAAGTGTGAACACACACACACCTCCAGATTCACGGACAGTTTCTTCCCAGCTGTTATCAGGCAACTGAACCATCCTACCACAACCAGAGAGTGGACCTGACCTACCATCTACCTCATTGGAGACCTTCAGACTATCTTTAATCTGAATTTACTAAACTGCATCTTGCAGTAAAGGTTATTCCCTTTATCCTGTACACTGAAAGACTTGATTGCAATCATATATAGTCTGTTCACTGTCTGGAACTCATTGCCACAGAGGGGAGTGGAGGCCAAGTCAGTGGATATTTTTAAGGCAGAGATAGACAAATTCTTGATAAGTACAGGTGTCAAGGGTTATGGGGAGAAGGCAGGGAAATGGGATTAGGAGGCAGAGATCAGCCATGATTGAATGGCGGAGTGGACCCGATGGGCCGAATGGCCTAATTCTGCTCCTATAACTTGTGATAGCATGCAACAAAAATCTTTTCACTGTTACCTGTGACAAAAACTAAGCGAAGAGTGGAGCATTTATTGACTAATGAGAGAGTGGGGAACGTCAATCTTCAAAAGGACCACTGTAAACTTGTACACAAGCCACCAATATATATGCATAAAATGTGAAACATAAACACTTTCTTTAGTCAGAGGGTGGTAAATCTGTGGAATTCCTAGCTGTGGAGAGGATGTTTCCATGAGTGGGAGTCTAGGACCAGAGGCCACAGCCTCAGAATTAAAGGACGTTCCTTTAGTAGGGAGACGAGCAGGAATTTCTTTAGTCAGAGGGTGGTGAATCTGTGGAATTCATTGCAACAGAAGGCTGTGGAGGCCAAGTCAATGGATATATTTAAGGCAGAGATAGATAGATTCTTGATTAGTGCGGGTGTCAGAGGTTATGGGGAGAAGGCAGGAGAATTGGGTCAGCAGGCAGAGATAGATCAGCCATGATTGAATGGCGGAGTGGACTTGATGGGCCGAATGGCCTAATTCTGCTCCTATTGAGGCCAATTCATTGGCTATATTTAAGAGGGAGTTAGATGTGGCCCTTGTGGCTAAAGGGATCAGGGGGTATGGAGAGAAGGCAGGTACGGGATACTGAGTTGGATGATCAGCCATGATCATATTGAATGGCGGTGCAGGCTCGAAGGGCCAAATGGCCTACTCCTGCACCTATTTTTCTATGTTTCTATTCCTTGTGGCCTTATGTATATTCCTTGTGTATATTTGTGGAAGCATGAGTGGGATAACTGGAGATATTTCATATTTAGATCTGATTTACGGTGCTGGTCCTGAAGAGATGCAGGATCGGAGAGCGGATTGTCCACCACACCCTCAGATCCTCCTTCGTCCGCACAGCCGGGCAAAGGCAGGCCGCCCTTGGCTGGCAACCCGCCCGCTCGCATTTTGGTGTCGACCTCTTACCTGAACAACACTTAACTTTTCTAGTGGACTTTCCACACAGGGCAGGGTGAGCATTGCGCACACAGGTTTCGAGAACGTCCCCACCTTCTTACAAACAGGGTTCTTCCCTTTAAACTTATGGACCACGCAGCAGACCTGTGGGAAGTCATTGAAGAGTCTCAGAACATGCAGCAGAATGTAGTACAGCACAGCAATAGGCTCCCCGGCCCACGATGTCTGTGCCAAACATGGTACCAAGTGAAGGAAAATAACTGCAGATGCTGGTTCAAATCGAAGGCACACACAAAATGCTGGAGTAACTCAGCAGGTAACTCCCCGGCCACCCCAGTAACGGACTGTTGCAGTCGCTACGGTCAGGCAAGTGCCTCCGCTGTCACGCTGTGAAAACGGAGAGGATGAGACGGAGTTTCTTCCCACAGGCCATCAGGACTGTTAACTTTTATAACTCCAGGGACTAAATTTTGTCTTCTCCGTATTAACTTTAATTTATATGCTGTAACTGTAATTCTTTTTTTGCACAATCCGCAGGCATTGCCACTTTCATTTCACTGCACATCGTGTATGTGAATGTGACAAATAGACTTGACTTGACTTGAGGTCAGGCAGCATCTCAGGAGAGAAGGAATGGGTGACATTTTGGGTCGAGACCCTTAAACGCGAACTCGGTGGGCCAAAGGGCCTGTTTCCGTGCTGTATCTCTACAGTCTAAAGGCAGCTCAGTGGCACAGTTGGTCGAGTTGCTGCCTTGCATGCCAGAGACCCGGGTTCGATCCTGACCTCCGGTGCTGTCTGTGTGGAGTTTGCACGTTCTAGAAACATAGAAACATAGAAAATAGGTGCAGGAGTAGGCCATTCGGCCCTTCGAGCCTGCACCGCCATTCAATATGATCATGGCTGATCATCCAACTCAGTATCCCGTACCTGCCTTCTCTCCATACCCCCTGATCCCTTTAGCCACAAGGGCCACATCTAACTCCCTCTTAAATATAGCCAATGAACTGGCCTCAACTACCTTCTGTGGCAGAGAATTCCACAGATTCACCACTCTCTGTGTGAAAAAAAACGTTCTCATCTCGGTCCTAAAAGACTTCCCCCTTATCCTTAAACTGTGACCCCTTGTTCTGGACTTCCCCAACATCGGGAACAATCTTCCTGCATCTAGCCTGTCCAACCCCTTAAGAATTTTGTAAGTTTCTATAAGATCCCCCCTCAATCTTCTAAATTCCAGCGAGTACAAGCCGAGTCTATCCAGTCTTTCTTCATATGAAAGTCCTGCTATCCCAGGAATCAATCTGGTGAACCTTCTCTGTACTCCCTCTATGGCAAGAATGTATTTCCTTAGATTAGGAGACCAAAACTGTACGCAATACTCCAGGTGTGGTCTCACCAAGGCCCTGTACAACTGCAGCAGAACCTCCCTGCTCCTATACTCAAATCCCCTCGCTATGAATGCCAACATACCATTCGCTTTCTTCACTGCCTGCTGCACCTGCATGCCTACTTTCAATGACTGGTGCACCACGACACCCAGGTCTTGTTGCATCTCCCCTTCTCCTAATCGGCCCCTGTGGACGGTGTAGGTTTCTGAAGGGTGCTCTGGTTTCCTCTAACGCCTCTACGACCGTGCGGCCTTCTGCACGTTTCCCCTTAGTGTGTAGGGAGTGGATGGGAATGTGGGATAGCGTGGAACTGGCGCGAATGGGGTGATCGGTGTGGACTCGGTGGGCTGAAGGGCCTGTTTCCTTCCAATCGATCTGTACAATCTGGGCACTTACCAAAAACACGGCGATGGCGGCCCCGGTGACGAAGCCCACCAGCACGTCCGACCAATGGTTGCGGTGTTCGGACACGCGCACCACGCCCGTGAGGAAGGTCAGGCATAGGAGCGTGAGACACACCACTGGCTTGGTCAGTCGCGTGCCCTTGGCCCGGAACATAATGGTGACGTACATCTGTGGACAACAAGAAGCTTCAATCACACTGCAAAACCAGCCGGACACCAAAGACCTCTCAGCGTCACCACCAACGCCCACTGGTGGCTCACACCGCCAGGGCCAGACCACCCGGCTTCACAGTCGCAACGAGGCAGCAGCGGGTTCTAGCAGAGTGGAATGATAATATCAATCCTTGATGGAAGAGGACACTTGCAACCGTGTGTGGACACAGCAAGGAAATTCACTCACGACTTCAAGATCAAGATCAATTTATTGTCTCATGTACCACTTCATAACAAGAGGAGTTGAGTATCGGAGCAAAGGGGTCCTTCTGCAGTTGTACAGGGCCCTAGTGAGACCTCACCTGGAGTACTGTGTGCAGTTTTGGTCTCCAAATTTGAGGAAGGATATTCTTGCAACTGAGGGCGTGCAGCGTAGGTTTACTAGGTTAATTCCCGGAATGGCGGGACTGTCGTATGCTGAAAGACTGGAGCGACTGGGCTTGTATACACTGGAATTTAGAAGGGTGAGAGGAGATCTCATGAGTATTAAGGGGTTGGACACGTTAGAGGCAGGAAACATGTTCCCAATGTTGGGGGAGTCCAGAACAAGGGGCCACAGTTTAAGAATAAGGGGTAGGTCATTTAGAACTGAGATGAGGAAAAACATTTTCAGTCAGAGAGTTGTGAATCTGTGGAATTCTCTACCTCAGAAGGCAGTGGAGGCCAATTCTCTGAATGCATTCAAGAGAGAGCTAGATAGAGCTCTTAAGGATAGCGGAGTCAGGGGGTATGGGGAGAAGGCAGGAACGGGGTACTGATTGAGAATAATCAGCCATGATCACATTGAATGGTGGTGCTGGCTCAAAGGGCCAAATGGCCTCCTCCTGCACCTATTGTCCATTGTCTATTGTCTAATTAAGGTACAGTGAAATTTGAGTTACCGTACAGCCATACTAAGTAAAAAGCAACAAGACACACAGCCACGTAAAATAAAATTTAACATAAACATCCACCGCTGCGGAATCCAAATTCCTCACTGTGATGGAAGGTAATAAAGTTCAACCAGGGCCTGTTTCCATGCTGAAGATAGGCACAAAATGCTGGAGTAACTCAGCGGGTCAGTCAGCATCTCTGGAAATTGATCGATCAATCAATCAATCAATCAATAGGTCCCCATTCCTTTTCTCCAGAGATGCTGCCTGACCCGCTGAGTTACTCCAGCACTTTGTGTCTATCTTTGGTATAAACCAGCATCTGCGGTTCCTTCCTACACTATTTCCCTGCTGTATCTCTAATCTAAACTGATGAAGTTCTCCAAAGATAGACACAAAATGCTGGAATATCATCATATCATATCATATATATACAGCCGGAAACAGGCCTTTTCGGCCCACCAAGTCCGTGCCGCCCAGCGATCCCCGCACATTAACACTATCCTACACACACTAGGGACAATTTTTACATTTTACCCAGCCAATTAACCTACATACCTGTACGTCTTTGGAGTGTGGGAGGAAACCGAAGATCTCGGAGAAAACCCACGCAGGTCACGGGGAGGACGTACAAACTCCTTACAGTGCAGCACCCGTAGTCAGGATCGAACCTGAGTCTCCGGCGCTGCATTCGCTGTAAAGCAGCAACTCTACCGCTGCGCTACCGTGCCGGAGAAAAGGAATAGGTGATGTTTAGGGTCAAGTCCCTTCTTCAGATAGAGACAGACTGTGACAGCTGATGTTTCGTGTCGAGACCCTTCATCAGACTATCTGAAGGACTGACCCAAAAGTTTGGAGAAAGGTTTTGACCCGAAACCTATTCCTTTTCTCCACAGATGTTGCCTGCCCCACTGAGATACTCTAGCATTTTGTGTCTATCTTCGGTGTAAATCAACATCTGCAGTCCCTTCCTACACATGATGAGGTTCTACACCAGGGAAGACATTGTCGTAGCAAGCGAGGCCAACACAGATGTATTGTCCACCTGTATACTAATGGGCGCTGCTGTTTTGAGAAGGGTGTCAACATTTTGCAGCATGCGACCTGCATATTCTTGCTATCCCACATTCCCATCCATTCCCTACACACGTGGAACAATTTACAATTTTACCAAAACCAATTCACCTGCAAACATGCACCATTTGGAGCGTGGGTGGAGAGTGGAGCACCTGGAGAAAATCCACACACAGGGTCATAAGGGATAGGAGTAGAATTAGGCCATTCGGCCCATCAAGTCCACTCCGCCATTCAATCGTGGCTGATCTATCTCTCCCAACCCCATTCTCCTGCCTTCTCCCCACGGGCGGCACGGTGGCGCAGCGGTAGAGTTGCTGCCTTACAGCGAATGCAGCGCCGGAGACTCAGGTTCGATCCTGACTACGGGCGCCGTCTGTACGGAGTTTGTACGTTCTCCCCGTGACCTGCGTGGGTTTTCTCCGCGATCTTCGGTTTCCTCCCACACTCCAAAGACGTACAGGTATGTAGGTTAATTGGCAGGGTAAATGTAAAAATTGTCCCTAGTGGGTGTAGGATAGTGTTAATGTGCGGGGATCGCTGGGCGGTGCGGATTCGGTGGGCCGAAGGGCCTGTTTCCGCGCTGTATCTCTAAATCTAAAAATCTAAACCCCTGACACCCAAGAATCTATCTATCTCTGCCTTAAAAATATCCACTGACCTGGCCTCCACAGCCTTCTGTGGCAAAGAGTTCCACAGATTCACCACAATCGGACTAAAGATATTTCTCCTCATCTCCTTCTTAAAAGAACGTCCTTTCATTTTGAAGCCGTGATATCTAGTCCTAGACCAAGGGTTCCCAACCTGGGATAAAGGGCTTGTCCCACTTTAGGCGACTGCCAGCGACTAGGCTGTCGCCGACAGTTCGCTGGGTGTCGCGGGCATGATCGTGAGGAATCTTCCAAAGATCATAGTGGATCTCAGCACGTCGCTGAGAAATCATCCGGAGTGAAATTTCTCAGCGACAGCTGGCTTGTCGCCAGGTATCGTTGCTTATTGCGGGCGCTGTCGCATGCTGTCCCCAGGTTTGCTAGTTTCTCTTAGATGCGTTTAGAAGCACATAATATAAAAATAAGTAAAGTAATTTCAAAATATCATAAAATGCTTGTGGTTAACCAATTTATTTATCGTCGGGACATTTGACAGGTAGATTGGAGGCGACAGTTTGACGGTCAGGTAAGCATGGGAATTTTCGTGATGTTTATGGCCATCAGCCATTACATTTAAAGTGGGCTCCCAACCCAGATATGCAACCCAGAAACCAGATATGCATCTCCCGTACATTTTCAAAGAATGCCCACACACTTTTCACAAAAATCCACTTAACCACTTATTAAATTATTTTGTTTAATATAGCTATTAGTAAACTGGAAGTAAATCCTGTTTATTCCTTGTTACAGTGAAGCTTGGTTTTTAAGTAACCCATACAAGATGTTATAATTCAAAACTCCCAAGTACTTACCGACTTGTCAGTGATTTAAAGGAAAATTAGGAAGCCGGAAAACCATTGACAGCGTGGGAATTTCGTGATGTTTCCGAAGACACTGTAATCTCGACCTGACTCGGCATTGTCGCGGTCATTGTCATCGGGTAAAAGAAAAGTTTGGCGATCTGCTACGACTTTGACAGTCGCCGGCAGTCGCCTTAAAATCGCCTAAACTGGGACAGTCCCTTAAACGTACTCCCAGGGGGTAAATTTGTTGATTCTGGATTTGTACATAATTTTTTTTCAATTAATATATTCCTTTATTTGTCCCACCGGGGAGATTTGAAATTTAAAATAATTTTTATTAAACTTTTATTTAGTTTAGAGGTAGAAATGTTGTTTGATGTGATCTCATTGACTGACTGTGTTTGGTTCTGATATCTGTGCATCATTAGTTGTTCGTAAATAAGTGAAATAACGTTGTTCTGTGCTTTTATTATTGTTATTTGAACTTAAAATAATAATGTTAAAAACAGTATTTTAAAATTTCCCCTTTGTCAGTTGCTTTATAATGACAGAAGTGTAAACTCAAATTACCGAACAAAACAGGGTGGGGGGTAAATTTAGTTTTGAAAAGTTGCAAAGGGGTAAACGGGAAAGGTTGGGAACCCCTGTCCTCGACTCTCCCACTAGTGGAAACATCCTCCCCACATCCACGGTATTTATTCGCAAAATGCTGGAGTAACTCAGCAGGTCAGGCAGCATCTCGGGAGAGAAGGAATGGGTGACGTTTCGGGTCGAGACCCTTCTTCAGACGCTTCTCCTGAGATGCTGCCTGACCTGCTGAGTTATATCATCATATCATATCATATATATACAGCCGGAAACAGGCCTTTTCGGCCCTCCAAGTCCGTGCCGCCCAGCGATCCCCGTACATTAACACTATCCTACACCCACTAGGGACAATTTTTACATTTACCCAGCCAATTAACCTACATACCTGTACGTTTTTGGAGTGTGGGAGGAAACCGAAGATCTCGGAGAAAACCCACGCAGGTCACGGGGAGAACGTACAAACTCCTTACAGTACAGCGCCCGTAGTCAGGATCGAACCTGAGTCTCCGGCGCTGCATTCGCTGTAAAGCAGCAACTCTACCGCTGCGCTACCGTGCCGCCCTGTTACTGCCGAGTTACTCCAGCATTTTGTAAATAAATACCTTCGATTTGTACCAGCATCTGCAGTTATTTTCTTATACTCCCCACATCCACACTTCCCAGGCCTTTCACTCTCCAGAGCCGCTGACACCCGTACTAGTCAAGGATCGAACTCACCACTGTGTAGATGGCAGCGTACATGCTGAGGGCCGCGTCTTTGCAAGGGAAGGCTCGTCGGGCGTTGGACACCACGCTTGGGCTTCCAGTGCAGGCTTCTGGGGAGGCGATGAACTGTGAGGGCTGGTGACAGCCCAGGGCCGTGTAGTTGGGTCGACAGACGGTGAGGAAATGTGGGGTGGGGCTCCCCATGATCACTTGCCCCGCATTCACAAATATATCCGTGGCAAAGAGTCCAAACGTGTACACACCTGCGATAGAAATCAAGGTTAGCGACGAACAGCAACGAAACAACAACATCTGTATCAGAAGAACAACCACAACATCTGAGTCAGAAGTGCGGTCACGGTGGCGCAGCGGTAGAGTTGCTGCCTTACAGCGAATGCAGCGCCGGAGTCCCGGGTTCGATCCCGACTACGGGTGCCGTCTGTACGGAGTTTGTACGTTCTCCCCGTGACCTGCGTCGGCTTTCTCCGAGATCTTCGGTTTCCTCCCACACTCCAAAGACGTACAGGTTTGTCGGTTAATTGGTTTGGTAAATGTAAACATTGTCCCTAGTGGGTGTGGGATAGTGTTAGTGTGCGGGGATCGCTGGTCGGCGCGGACCCGGTGGGCCGATGGGGCCTATTTCCGCGCTGTATCTCGAAACGCCACCTATCCATGTTCTCCAGAGATGCTGCCTGATCCTTGGAGCGCAGGAGAATGAGCGGTGACCTTATAGAGATGTACAAAATCATAAGAGGAATAGATCGGGTAGATGCACAGAGTCTCTTGCCCAGAGTAGGGGAATCGAGAACCAGAGGACATAGGTTTAAGGTGATATAAGAAAATAACTGCAGATGCTGGTACAAATCGATTTATTCACAAAATGCTGGAGTAACTCAGCAGGTCAGGCAGCATCTCGGGAGAGAAGGGTCTCGACCCGAAACGTCACCCATTCCTTCTGTCCCGAGATGCTGCCTGACCTGCTGAGTTACTCCAGCATTTTGTGAATAAATTGGTTTAAGGTGAGGTGGGGGAAAGATCTAATAGGAATCTGAGGGCTGGTGGGTGTATGGAAAGAGCTGCTGGAGGAGATAATTAAGGCAGGGACTACCCCAACATTTAAGAAACATTTACATGGATAGAGCAGTTTAGGGGGATATGGGCCAAACGACAAAAGCTTTTCACTGTACCTCGGTACACATGACAATAAAATAACCCAAACTAATTTGCAAGTCGAATCGATAGTAAGGAAGGCAAACGCAATGCTAGCATTGATTTCAGGAGGGCTAGAATACAAAAAACAGGGATGTAATGTTGCGGCTCTATAAGGCGCTGGTCAGGCCGATTTGGAATATTATGAGCAATTTTGTTGCCCCTTATCTGAGGAACGATGTGCTGGCTCTGGAGAGGGTCCAGTGGAGGTTTACGAGAATGTTCCCAGGAATGGGTGGGTTAACATATGATGAGCGTTTGTGGGCACTGGGCCTGTACTCGCTGGAGTTTAGAAGAATGAGGGGGGACCTCATTGATACTTACTGAATAGTGAAAGGCCTGGATAGAGTGGATGTGGAGAGGATGTTTCCACTAGTGGGAGAGTCTAGTATGTTTATTTTAGGAGGGAGATGAGCAGGAATTTCTTTAGTCAGAGGGTGGTGAATCTGTGTAATTCATTGCCACAGAAGGCTGTGGAGGCCAAGTCAATGGATATTTTTTAAGGCAGAGATAGATAGATTCTTGATTAGTGCGGGTGTCAGGGGTTATGGGGAGAAGGCAGGAGAATGGGGTTGGGAGGGAGAGATAGATCAGCCATGATTGAATGGTAGAGTAGACTTGGTGGGCCAAATGGCCTAATTCTGTTCCTATCACTTATGAACCTATGGACTGAACTGAACTAATCTGAACCTCCTGCTGCCGGGAGAGCAGAGCAACGCCGCGGAGTGGAGATGAAGCCAGACCGACCCAAGAACCTGATGACCCTGCGGACCAGAGGGTTGAGCGTGCAGCAGTCTGCCGTGACTATGGTCCACTCGCGACGCACAAACTCCGTCTGAAAGGCAAAGGCGGCCAACTCGCCCACAACGATCTGCAAGAGAAAAGCACAGGAGTTTGCTGCTTCTTCACAACACAAACACACTTCGAGATGTCCACAAGTCTTGGTGGGACCAGTCTGTTACTGAAGGTGCTCCTCAGGTTGACCAGTGTGTCATGGAGGGGGTGAGCTGGATTGTCCAGAATGCTCCGCAGTTTGAGGAACATCCTCCCCTACAAGACCACCTCCTATGAATCCAACTCCAACCCCAAGACAGAGCCAGCCTTCCTGATGAGTTTGTTAATCCTATTGAAGCTAGTTAATATCAGAGAAACTAGTTGAAATCACAGAAACTAGTTGAAATCAGAGGAACTAGTTGAAATCAGAGAATAAGGGTTCGTCCATTTAGGACTGAGATGAGGAAAACCTTTTTTACTCAGAGAGTTGTGAATCTGTGGAATTCTCTGCCACAGAAGGCAGTGGAGGCCGATTCACTGGATGTTTTCAAGAGAGAGTTAGATGTAGCTCTTCGGGCTAACGGAATCCAGGGATTATGGGGAGAAAGCAGGAATGGGGTACTGATTCCGGACGATCAGCCATGATCATATTAAATGGCGGTGCTGGCTCGAAGGGCCAAATGGCCTACTGCACCTATTTTTCTGAGAGAAACTAGTTGAAATCAGGGAAACTAGTTGAAATCAGGGGAACTAGTTGAAATCAGGGAAACTAGTTGAAATCAGAGAAACTGGTTGAAATCAGAAAAACTGGTTGAAATCAGGGAAACTAGTTGAAATCAGAGAAACTGGTTGAAATCAGGGAAGCTAGTTGAAATCAGAAACTGGTTGAAATCAGGGAAACTAGTTGAAATCAGAGAAACTGGTAGAAATCAGGGAAGCTAGTTGAAATCAGAGAAACTGGTTGAAATCAGAGAAACTGGTTGAAATCAGGGAAAGTAGTTGAAATCAGAGAAACTTGTTGAAATCAGAGAAACTCGTAGAAATCAGGGAAGCTAGTTGAAATCAGAGAAACTGATTGAGATCAGGGAAAGTAGTTGAAATCAGAGAATAAAGCAAATATTTAGCGTGAAAATGAATATGAAAATGGTTCTTACTGTTGCCATGGGAATGGCTGAAGCCAATGATTGAAGCAGGACTGGTGGGAGGACACTGGTCTCCTCTGGCCCAGGGTATGGCTTCATGTACGCACTGTCGTAGCAGAAGAAGCCCTGTCGGTGCACAGCGAATGTGTCCGTGAACTCAAAGTAGTACGTCAGCAGCACCATCCCAACCATGATCAGTAGCTGAAACACAACATGGTGTCAGTGGGGAAGCAGCAGGGGAAGGGCGAGGTGGGGTGGGGGGGAGAGAGACGTAGAGAGACAGAGAGACAAGAGACAAGTTTTGTCATTTACATTAATGATCTGGATGATGGTGTGGCAAATTGGATTAGTAAATATGCAGATGATACTAAGATAGGTGGAGTAGTTGATAGTGAGGTAGATTTTCAAAGTCTACAGAGAGACTTGGGCCTTTTGGAAGGGTGGGCTGAAAGATGGCAGATGGAGTTTAATGCTGATAAGTGTGAGGTGCTGCATTTTGGTAGGACAAATCAAAATAGGACGTACAGGGTAAATGGTAGGGAATTGAGGAATGCAGTGGAACAGAGGGATCTGGGAATAACTGTGCATTGTTCCCTGAATGTGGAATCTCATGTGGATAGGGTGGTGAAGAAGGCGTTTGGTATGCTTGCATTTATAAATCAGAGCATCGAGTATAGAAGTTGGGATGTAATGTTGAAATTG
The DNA here is from genome assembly GCF_053455715.1 of Rhinoraja longicauda. Taxonomy (NCBI): domain Eukaryota; kingdom Metazoa; phylum Chordata; class Chondrichthyes; order Rajiformes; family Arhynchobatidae; genus Rhinoraja; species Rhinoraja longicauda. The sequence goes on from NC_135989.1 coordinate 15,734,605, forward strand.
TACAGGGCATTGGTGAGGCCGAATCTGGAGTATGGTGTGCAGTTCTGGTCGCCAAATTATAGGAAGGATGTCGACAAAATGGAGAGGGTACAGAGGAGATTTACTAGAATGTTGCCTGGGTTTCAGCACTTAGGCTACAGAGAGAGGTTGAACAGGTTGGGTCTTTATTCTTTGGAGCGTAGAAGGTTGAGGGGGGACTTGATAGAGGTTTTTAAAATTTTGAGAGGGACGGACAGAGTTGACGTGGGTAGGCTTTTCCCTTTGAGAGTGGGGAAGATTCCAACAAGGGGACATAGCTTCAGAATTGAGGGACAAAGGTTTAGGGGTAACATGAGGGGGAACTTCTTTACTCAGAGGGTTGTGGCTGTCTGGAATGGGCTTCCGGTGGAAGTGGTGGAGGCTGGCTCGATTTTATTATTTAAGAGTAAATTGGATAGGTATATGGATAAGAGGGGATTGGAGGGTTATGGTCTGAGTGCAGGTAGATGAGACTAGGTCAGGGAGAATGGTCGGCGTGGACTGGTAGGGCCGGACAGGCCTGTTTCCATGCTGTAGTTGTTATATGTTATATGTTATTGTTATATGTTATATATATGGAGAGAGAGGTAGAGAGAAAGAGGTCGAAAGAGAGGAAGAGGTAGTGAGGGGGAGAGATGTAGAGAGACAAAGAGGAGATATATATGGAGAGAGTCGAGAGAGAGGCAGAGATATAGAGGGGGAAAAAAGGAGAGAGAGAGGGGGAGCAAGGGGAGGGAGAGAGGGGGAGAGAGAGAAAGGTAGAGAGGGAGGTAGAGAGGGAGGTAGAGAGGTAGAGAGGGAGGTAGAGAGGGAGGTAGATAAAGTAGAAAGGTAGAGAGAAATAGAGAGGTAGAGAGGTAAAGAGAGAGAGGGGTAAAGATAGAGAGCTAAAGAGGGAGGTAGAGAGGGAGGTAGAGAGGGAGATAGAGAGGGAGGTAGATAAAGTAGAGAGGTGGAGAGGTAAAGAGAGAGAGGGGTAAAGAGAGAGAGCTAGAGAGGGAGGTTGAGAGAGGGAGGTAGGGAGAGAGAATAGAGAGAGAGTGAAATATAGAGAGAAAGTTGCAGAGAAAGAGAGAAAGGATCATTGAGTCAAAATGAGAACTTAAAGCAGAGGAGTGGAGAAATGCCAAGCTAAAAAGAATGAACAAAAGGAGAAATGTAGGTAAACACAAATTAAAGTAAACATGTGGGTGAACCTGGCAGAAAAATACAAAAGCTGAAAGCAGAGAGGGTGGAGAATGAGAAATAAGATGATTTCAGTAAGAGGAAAGAAATAAGCAACGAGGGAAACAAAATGAGACTAAAATAAGGGCATATTAATTACGAAGATAGACACTAAGAGCTGGAGTAACTCAGCGGGACAGGCAGCATCTCTGGAGAGAAGGAATGGGTGACGTTTCGGGTCAAGACCCTTCCTCAGACTCTGAGTCTTTGTCTCCAGAGATGCTGGCTTTCTCACTGAGTTACTCCAGCTTTTAGTGTCATCGGCGGGGTAGACTTGATGGGCCGAATGGCCTAATTCTGTGCCCAGGACTTATGAACAACAATGAGAAGGCCTGCCCTACCGGGAGGTGGTGGCTGATCTGGCACTCTGGTGTCAGGACAATAGCCTCCTCTTGAATGTCACTAAAACGAAGGAGCTGATTGTGGACTTTAGAAGGGCTCAACATCCAAGGACGTACACGCCACTGGAGATAAATGGGTCTACTGTGGATAGGGTGAGCAGCTTTAAATACTTGGGAGTCCGCATCACAGAGGATCTGACATGGACAACGCACATTGCCGCACTGGTGGGTAAGGCAAAGCAGCGCCTTTACCACCTTAGACAGCTGAGGAAATTCAGAGTGTCTCTGAGGATCCTTCATTGCTTCTACTCTGGGGCTGTAGAGAGCATCCTGTCCAGCAACATTACAGTCTGGTTTGGGAACAGCTCTGCCCAGGACAGGATGGCCCTGCAGAGAGTAGTGCGTTCGGCAGAACGCACCATGGGAACTACACTCGTCCCCCTGCAGGACCTATACATCAGGAGGTGCAGATCCAGAGCAAGCAAGATCATGAGGGACCCCTGCCACCCCAGCAACGGACTGTTCCAGATGCTACGATCAGGCAAACGCCTCCGCTGTCACGCTGTGAAAACCGAGAGGATGAGACGGAGTTTCTTCCCACAGGCCATCAGGACTGTCAACTTTTATAACTCCAGAGACTACATTTTTGTCTACACTATAGTAACTTATTAACTTTATTTATATGCTGTAACTGTAATTCTTTTTTGTGCACAACCCGCAGGCATTGCCACTTTCATTTCACTGCACATCGTGTATGTGTATGTGACAAATAAACTTGACTTGACATGGCAACATTCCTTGAATCAAACGCACCTCAATGGTCAGGAAGCAGGGAATGATGGAGACACTCCGACGGATGTCTTTCTCTTCGCGAGGCATCTTTGACAGCGTTGGGTTCTCCTGATCTGAAAGAGAACATGGCAGTGTGTTTGTGAATCATGTTTGTAACAGCATCTAGTAAAGGGCAGCCGGGACAATTGGATTACATGGAGCAATCACATCTCTTGGGCCTATTCTCAGTAGAGAGAGCAAGGTCAACCATCTTAACTTTTCACTCCCCTAACTTACACTAACCTCACTCTCCTGAAAAGACTATCAACGTACCAGTGTAACACTGGGGCAGATAATTTAAACAAAGGTCAGTCTTTATTGAAGATAGACACAAAATGCTGGAGTAACTCAGCGGGACAGGCAGCATCTCTGGAGAGAAGGAATGGGTGACGTTTCGGGTTCAGACCCTTCTTTAATGCTGAGTTACTCCGGCACTTTGTGTCTTTCTTCGGTTTAAACCACCTTCTGCAGTTCCTTCTTAGACAAGAAAGGTTGAGAGATGGAGACACAGGGAACTGCAGATGCTGGTTTACACAAAAAGACACAAAGTGCTGGAGTAACTCAACAGGTCAGGCAGCATCCCTGGAGAACATGGATAGGCGAGGTTTAGGGTCGGGACCCTTCTTCAGGCTGAGAGACGGCCTGATTGTTTGAGACTGAATGTGTTGGAAGGAACTGCAGATGCTGATTTACACCAAAGATAGACACAAAATGCTGGAGTAACTCAGCATTGAAGAAGAAGGGTCTGAACCCGAAACGTCACCCATTCCTTCTCTCCAGAGATGCTGCCTGTCCCGCTGAGTTACTCCAGCATTTTGTGTCTATCTTCAATAAAGACTGACCTTTGTTTAAATGATCTGCCCCAGTATTACACTGGTACGTTGATAGTCAGAGAAGATAAATACATTTGAGGAGCCAAGGCCTAGATTTGAACCCTTGTTTGGTGGTAACTGGTTGGGTGTGTGAAGGCACAAGGTTCACCTCACCTCGCCCACACTTTACCTCTCCTCTCCCCCCCCCCTCAGCACTCCACTTTAGCCTCTAAACCCTACCCTGCCCTTCTGCTCCCCTCTACATTTCAACAAGTCTCAGCTCAACCCTCTTGATCCCAAATGTGGTAGAGTTGCTGCCTCACAGGGCCAGCGACCCGGGCTCCATCCTGACCACGGGGTGCTGTCTGTACGGAGTTTGTACGTTCTCCCCGTGACCGCGTGGGTTTTCTCCGGGTGCTCCGGTTTCCCCCCACACTCCAAAGACGTGCAGGTTTGTAGGTTAACTGGCACTCCCTCAGTACTGCCGCCCATTCCTTTTAAATCAAAAATTAAAACCTCTCTCGGCCACCTCTCCCCTCGTCTCCACTCCCCTCCCCTGCCCATTCCTCCCCTCATCTCCCCTCCCCTCATCTCCCCTCCTCTCATCTCTCCTCATCCCCTCCTCTCCTCTTCCCTCTTCTCCCCTCATCTCCTCTTCCCTCTCCCCCCTCATCTCCCCCTCTCCCCTCATGTCCTCTTCCCTCCCCCTCCCCTCGCCCCTCCCCCCCCCCCCCCCCCAATGCCAATGAAGATGGCACTTCAACGCCCAGTGTCCCGGGCCCCCCCTTGTCCCGGGCCTGTCCCGGCCCCCCCCTGTCCCGGCCCCCCCTCCCTGTCCCGGGCCTGTCCCGGCCCCCCCCCCCTGTCCCGGGCCTGTCCCGGCCCCCCCCTGTCCCGGGCCCCCCTTGTACCAGTCCCGGCCCCCCCCCCCCTTGTCCCGGGGCCCCATTCACGCCTTTGTTTACAGCCACCGCCCGGGGATAAACTGTGGAGGCGACAAGAGACAACCATGGGATTGTAGGCTTACCTTCACACCGCACACATCTCCTCTCCTCTCCTCTCCTCTCCTCCCCCCCCCTCCTCTCCTTTCCTCTTTCCTCTCTCCTCTCTCTTCTCCTCTCTCCCTCTCCCTTCCTCTCTCCCCTCTCTCTCCTCTCCTCTCCTCTCCTCTCTCCTTCCCTCACCTCTCCTCTCTCCTTCCCTCACCTCTCCTCTCTCGTTTCCTCCCCTCTCCTCTCCTCTCCTCCCCTCTGTCTTCTCTCCTCCCCCCTCTCCCCCCTCTCCCCTCCTCTCCCCCCTCTCCTCTCCTCTCTCCTCCCCCCTCTCCTCTCCTCTCCTCCCCCCTCCTCTCTCCCCCTCCCTCTCCCCCTAAACCCCGGTCCGATGCAGGGAGCGGCGCTTCTGTATTCGGGTCACGTCTCCCACACAGCGAGGTGTCTGTCAGCTCTAGACTGGTCTCCTGTCCCACGGCGCCTCTATCTCCCCCCCGACCCCGACCCCGGCCCCACTAACCCGGGCCCTGGTGCTGGTCCGACCCCCGCAATGAGATAGATGGTGGTGCCCAGAACATCACCCCTTCCCACAGCCTGGCCCAGCACTAGAGCACACAGCCTGGCCCAGCACTAGAGCACACAGCCATGTTCATGTTGCAGGACAAAGAACCAGCATTAACCCCCTCTCCACCCCTCCTCTCCTCTCCTCTCCCCTCTCTCCCCTCCCCTCTCCTCCTCTCCTCTCCTCCCCTCCCCCCTCCCCTCTCCTCCCCTCTCCTCCCCTCCCCTCTCCCCTCTCCCCCCCACCTCTCCTCTCCCTTTTCCCTCTCCTCACCTCTCCACCCCTCCTCTCCCCCTCTCCACTCCACTCCTCCCCTCTCCTCTCCTCCCCTCTCCTCCCCTCTCCTCCCCTCCCCTCTCCCCTCTCCCCCCCACCTCTCCTCTCCCTTTTCCCTCTCCTCACCTCTCCACCCCTCCTCTCCCCCTCTCCACTCCACTCCTCCCCTCTCCTCTCTTCCCCCTCTCCATCCAACCCCTCTCTCCCTTCCCCCCACCTCTCCCTTTTCCCTCTCCACCCCTCCCCCCCTCCTCTCTCTCCTCTCCTCTCCTCCCCTCTTCTCTCCTCTCCCTTCCTCTTCTCTCCTCTACTCTCCCTTCCTCTGCTCTCCTCTACTCTCCCTTCCCCCCCACCTCTCCTCTCCCACTCCTCTCCTCTCGCCTCCTTTCCACCCCTCCCCTCTCTTCTCCACCCCTCCTCTCCCTTTTCCCTCTCCTCTCCTTTCCTCTCCACCCTTCCCCCCTCCTCTCTCTCCCCCTCTCCTCTCCTCCCCTCTCCTCTCCTCTTCTCGCCTCTCCGTTCCTCTTCTCTCCTCTCCTCTCCCTTCCCCTCCTCTCTCCCCCCTCTTCTCTCCTCTCCATCCCACCCCACCTCTCCTTTCCTCTCGCGTCCTTTCCACCCCTCCCCTCTCCTCTCCTCTCCTTTCCTCCCCTCTTCTCTCCTCTCCCTTCCCCTTCTCCTCTCCCTTCCCCCTTCCCCCTTCTCCTTTCCTCCCCTCTTCTCTCCTCTCCCTTTTCCCTCTCCACACCTCTCCACCCCTCCCCTCTCCTCTCTCCCCCTCCTCGCCTCTCCTCCTCTCTCCTCTCCCCTGCTCTCCTCTCCCCCACCTCTCTCCTTTCCACCCCTTCCCTCTCTTCTCCACCCCTCTCCTCTCCACCACTCCTCGCTGGATTAGCAATGTTTTCGGTTGGGAACCTTCTTCAGGATCTTGTATATCTCTCTCCAGCTTGGTTTGCCCAAAGCTGAACATGATATTCCAAGATAGACATTAAAATGCTGGAGTAACTCAGTGAGACAGGCGGCATCTCTGGAGAGAAGGAATGGGTTGAGACCCTTCTTCAGACATACACTACTCCAAGTGTCTTGTCCAACTGCAACGTACCACCCATCGTCTACGTAGAAATAAAGAACTGCAGATGATGGTTAATAAACAAAGGAACACAAACTGCTGGACTGACTCAGCGAGTCAGAATGTATCGCTGGAGAACATGGTCTACAGAATACTCTGGAGAAGGGTCTTGCCCCAAAACGTCACTTATCCGTGTTCTCCACAGATGCTGCCTTGGCAATAAACAATAGACAATAGGTGCAGGAGGAGGCCATTTGGCCCTTCGAGCCAGCACCGCCATTCAATGTGATCATGGCTGATCATTCTCAATCAGTACCCCGTTCCTGCCTTCTCCCCATACCCCCTGACTCCGCTATCCTTAAGAGCTCTGGCCTCCACTACCTTCTGAGGCAGAGAATTCCACAGATTCACAACTCTCTGACTGAAAAAGTTTTTCCTCATCTCAGTTCTAAATGGCCTACCTACCCCTTATTCTTAAACTGTGGCCCCTTGTTCTGGACTCCCCCAACATTGGGAACATGTTTCCTGCCTCTAACGTGTCCAACCCCTTAATAATCTTATACGTTTCGATAAGATCCCCTCTCATCCTTCTAAATTCCAGTGTATACAAGCCTAGTCTCTCCAGTCTTTCAACATATGACAGTCCCGCCATTCCGGGAATTAACCTAGTAAACCTACGCTGCACGCCCTCAATAGCAAGAATATCCTTCCTTACTCGAGCATTTTGTGTCCTTTTCTTAAAATCCCAATTTCTGTACTCAATGCTATTACTGATGAAGGCCAGCCGTGGAGAATGAAATTGAATTAGTGTAGGGCAAATGGACACTTGATGATCAACACATCTGTGCCCGTGATGGGTGACTTTATGATGCCTCGATGGAAGATCTAGTCAACGTTGCTCCCATGCACATTCTCAACAACAACCTGCTTGCTATACTTGGTTTAGAGTTTTTGTAGAATCATAGAGTGATACAACGTGGAAACACACCCTTCGGTCCAACTTGCCCACACCCACCAACAACATCAACACTAGTCCCACCAACACTAGTCCCATCAACACTAGTCCCACCAACACTAGTCCCACCAATACTAGTTCCATCAACACTAGTCCCACCAACACTAGTCCCATCAACACTAGTCCCACCAACACTAGTCCCACCAACACTAGTTCCATCAACACTAGTCCCACCAACACTAGTCCCATCAACACTAGTTCCATCAACACTAGTCCCACCAACACTAGTTCCATCAACACTAGTCCCACCAACACTAGTCCCACCAACACTAGTTCCATCAACACTAGTCCCACCAACACTAGTTCCATCAACACTAGTCCCACCAACACTAGTCCCATCAACACTAGTCCCATCAACACTAGTCCCACCTGGCTGCCTTGACCCATATCCCTCTAAACCTGTCCTATCCATGTAACTGTTTAAATGTTTCTTAGGCCCCATAGCAGAAGCATCCACGTCGCGGGGCTGGAAACTGGAAGTGTCCTGAGCTAATTCTGCTACCATCATCCATTGTACAAGTGATGGCTCCCACTGATTGTCGCCGGAAGCTTGTGCCCTTTTCAGGACGGACGATGACAGCGGTCTAACATTTGAAACATGGATGATGGACATGAAAGAAGAAGAATGCCTCTTAAACGTTGTGATAGAACCTGTCTCAACTCCATTGTGATAATGTCAACGACTTCCAGCAGCTCGTTCCATTACACCCGCCACCCTTTGTGTAAAAACGTTACCTATTAAATCTTTCCCCCCTCACCTTAAGCCTAAGCTTAAGGGCGGCACGGTGGCGCAGCGGTAGAGTTGCTGCCTTACAGCGAATGCAGCGCCGGAGACTCAGGTTCGATCCCGACTACGGGTGCCGTCTGTATGGAGTTTGTACGTTCTCCCCGTGACCTGCGTGGGTTTTCTCCGAGTTCTTCGGTTTCCTCCCACACTCCAAAGACGTACAGGTAATTAGGTTAATTGACTGGGTAAATGTAAAAATTGTCCCTAGTGGGTGTAGGATAGTGTTAATGTGCGGGGATCGCTGGGCGGCGCGGACTCGGTGGGCCGAAGGGCCTGTTTCCGCGCTGTATCTCTAAATCTAAAAAATCTATTTTGTTACAGCCTTCATAGAAAACAAGCATAGATTAAGGAGCATACACTGTAGACACGGGTGTCAGGGGTTATGGGGAGAAGGCAGGAGAATGGGGTTAGGGGGGAGAGATAGATCAGCCATGATTGAATGGCGGAGTAGACTTGATGGGCCGAATGGCCTAATTCTGCTCCTATCACTTATGACCTTATGAGCTGAATTCCAGAGTTGTGGTGAAAATGAAGAAGAGAAGAGTGTTTTAGTTTTAGCTTTAGTTTAGAGATTCAGCGCGGAAACAGGCCCTTCGGCCCACCGAGTCCGCACCGCCCAGTGATCCCCGCACACTAACACTATTCTACACCCACTAGGGACAATGTTTACATTTGCCAAGCCAATTAACCTACAAACCTATATGTCTTTGGAGTGCGGGAGGAAGCCAAAGATCTTGGAGAAAACCCACGCAGGTCACAGGGAGAACGTACAAACTCCATACAGACAGCACCCGTAGTTGGGATCGAAACCGGGTCCTTGGCGCTGTGAGGCAGCAACTCTACCGCCGCGCCACCGTGATGAGGAGGGAGGTGAAATAAGGAGAATGGAGGCAAGAGAAAGGAAGAACAGAGGAGAGAAGGAGAGTGAAATAGAAAGAGAGGGAGATGAGCGATCGTGAGGGTGGAGAGATGGGTGAAGAGGAGAGGGCGTAAAGGAGGAGGTGGAGGGGGAGAAGAAGAAACCAGAGAAAGGTGGAGGGAGGGGGAGAGACAGAAGAAGTGAATAAAGAGAGACAGTCAAAGAAGAACAAGGAAAAGGGACGAATGAATGAATGATTGAATACTTTATTGTCACATGTGGCAAGTCACAGAGAAAATCTTTGCTTGCACACCCAAGGTATGGAAATAGTCGCCACATAAAGGGCAGTGACAATGGTACAAAGTACCTCAGCGCCAGGGCCCTCTTTGTCCCCCCCCCCTCACGGCGATCCCCCACGCCGGGCCCTCATCGTTCTTCCCCCGGCAGGGACGTCCTCACTTCCACGTAGTCCATCCTTGTCCATCATCGACCGCCGTGCCGGCCTCTCCAATATGGCCGCCGGGTCCTCTCCAAATGCCTCAGTCGGGCCCCAGGAAGGTGAAGGGGAGCGAAGGAGGGAAAGAGAGAGAGAGAGAGAGAGAGAGAGAGAGAGAGAGAGAGAGAGAGAGAGAGAGAGAGAGAAAGAGAGAGGGAAAGAGAGAGGGAGGGAGAGAGAGAGAGAGAGAGAGAGAGAGAGAGAGAGAGAGAGAGAGAGAGAGAGAGAGAAGAGGGTGGAGTGAAGGAACGAACAGCAGAGTGAAGGAGAGGGGGAGGTGGGGGAAGGGAGAAAAGAGAAATGGAGAAGAGAAGTGAAGGAGAGGGGAGAGCGAGGGAGGAGAAGAATGAAGGGGTGAGAAAGAGAGGGAAGTGAATGTAATGGAGTGGGGCGGGGAGAGGGAGGGGGTGAAGGAGAGGGGGTGAGACCAGGTGAGTGCGTGAGTGCGGCCAGCTAGGTTTGTTTACTGCATCTCCCTGAGAGCCTGCATGTAAACTGAGCCCAGAACCGGCGGTAAATTATTTACCTGCGAATGATTGTGTTTCAGCATTCCTCCAGACTTTTCCCCAAACTGAACCAGCTGGTTCTGGGCACAGCTCCATGCTTCTGCAATGTGCCAAACAGACAGAGGTGATCAGTACTGCGCACAAGGGCGGACAGAAGAGGTAAAGACAGGAAGGACTAGCCCGCCCCAGGCAGACAGGTGAAGGGCGAACCGTCTCATAAACCCTGACCCACGCCCAGCTTCTCCTCTTCCAGCACCTGATCCACAGCCAACTGAAGGTAAGATGCAATGTTCATCGGATAGGCTCTGAAGCTAGCTCAGGCCCAGGCCATGGACAAAGGCCAACAGCGGAAGAATAAATGTAAGAAGGAGCTACAGATGCTGGTTTAAACCGAAGACAGACACAGAAAGCTGGAGTAACTCAGCGGGACGGGCAGCATCTCTGGAGAGAAAGAATGGGTGACGTTTCGGGTCGAGACCCTTCTAAAGACTCAAGTCGACCCGAAACGTCACCCATTCCTTCTCTCCAGAGATGCTGCCTGTCCCGCTGAGTTACTCCAGCTTTTTGTGTCTAACTTTTTTTTTGGGGATCAATAAGGACTTCTTTCCCCAGGGTAGATCTACTTCTGCCTCATGTATCGGCTGTTGCAGGCAGTGGGGGCTTTAACTGAGACTGGGAAAGTAACAGGAAAGAACTTTGAAGAAGTTCTCCTGCTCTCCCTGACAAGAGTTTGAGGAAGGGTCTTGACCCGAAACGTCACCCATTCCTTCTCTCCAGAGATGCTGCCTGACCCACTGAGTTACTCCAGCTTTTTGTGTCTGTTTTAGGAAGGAACTGGTTGGAGATTCATTCACCTGATAATTTAATTTTGTTGAGATTTTATTTTGTTGATTTTAGTTTGGAGAGATTTAGTTTAGAGATACAGCTGGGAACAGGCCCTTCAGCCCACCGAGCCCCTGCCGACCATCGGTCAGCCATTCACATTTATTCCATGTTATCCCACTTTCACATCCACTCCCTACACACAAGGGGCAATTTGGAGAGGGAGAGAGAGAGAGAGAGGGAGAGAGGGAGGGAGAGGGAGAGAGAGAGAGAGAGAGAGAGAGAGAGAGAGAGAGAGAGAGAGAGAGAGAGGGAGAGAGGGAGAGAGAGAGGGAGAGGGAGTGGGAGGGGGAGGGGGAGAGAGAGGGAGAGGTAGAGGGAGAGAGAGAGAGAGAGAGAGAGAGAGAGAGAGAGAGAGAGAGAGAGAGAGAGAGAGAGAGAGAGAGAGAGAATAAAGAGGATATATTAAAGCTGTAAAAAAAGAGGATATATTAAAGCTGTAAGTGGTGTAAATACCTAACAGATCAGGAAGCAGATTGGAAACCCCTTCTCCATCTGACAAATGGGGGCAGTATTGTCGCACTGACTGAGGAAACTCTGAAGCTGGTGAGTTTTTGGTTTCACATTGGACTTTGCTGTCAGTTTGCCAGTTGTGCACGACTACATCCAGTAGGCCTAGAATGCACAACTCTATCATGCATGAAGCATTGCACAATGACCTTCGTTCGAACTAGCCTGGGTCTCTCTGCACAGTGTCGTTTAATGTGCCAGCAGAAGAGTTCATCTTTAACTGAGGTGCCTATTGGTTTCCACACAGAGGCACCCTTAGTCCAACGTCACCATTAAGGCTGCTAAACAAGATAGGAGGTAGACACAAAATGCTGGAGTAACTCAGCGGGACAGGCAGCATCTCTGGAGAGAAGGAATGGGTGACATTTGGGGCCAAGGCCTTTCTTAAACGTCACCCATTCCTTCTCTCCAGAGATGCTGCCTGTCCTGCTGAGTTACTCCAGCATTTTGTGTCTATCTTTGGTTGAAACCAGCACCTGCAGTTCCTACCTAAAACAAGATTGGAGTCCATGGTTTAGTTTAGTATTGTCATGTGTACAAAGGTACCGTGAAAAGCTTGTGTTGGGGGAGTCCAGAACAATGTTGGGGGAGTCCAGAACAAGGGGCCACAGTTTAAGAATAAGGGGTAGGCCATTTAGAACGGAGATGAGGAAGAACTTTTTCAGTCAGAGAGTGGTGAAGGTGTGGAATTCTCTGCCTCAGAAGGCAGTGAAGGCCAGTTCGTTGGATGCTTTCAAGAGAGAGCTGGATAGAGCTCTTAAGGATAACGGAGTGAGGGGGTATGGGGAGAAGGCAGGAACGGGGTACTGATTGAGAGTGATCAGCCATGATCGCATTGAATGGCGGTGCTGGCTAGAAGGGCTGAATGGCCTACTCCTGCACCTATTGTCTATTGTCTATTGTCTATTGTTGTTTGCTAGCCAGTAAGTGGAAACACTATGATTACAATTAAGCCGTTAGTGCAAGATAAAGTCCATTAAAGTCCAATTAAAGATTGTCCAAGGGTCTCCAGTGAGGTAGATATTAGCTCAGCACTGCTCTCTGGTTGTGGTGGGATGGTTCAGTTGCCTGATAACAGCCGGGAAGAAACTGCCCCTGAATCTGGAGCTGTGCGTTTTCACACTTCTATATCTCTTGCGTGATGGGAGAGGGGAGGAGAGGGAGTGACCGGGGTGAGACTGGTCCTTGATTATGCTGGTGGCCAGGGCACTAGAGGCAAGGTACCATCATGGATAGAAAATTGGCAATCTGGTCCGTTTGTTGTTGGCTGCCGGTGACTAGTGGTGTTCTGCAGGTTCTGTCAGGTACACAACATCTCACGTTATGTCTGAATGATCTGGTGGATGGAATTGATGGACTGGCTGGTGAAGCAGGCTAAGAAAGGTTGGTGCAGAACAACAGCCCCATCAGGCAAAAGATGGACATGGAGTAACTCACCGGGTCAGGCAGCATCTCTGGAGAGAAGGAATGGGTGATGTTTCAAGTCGAGACTCTTCTTCAGCTTTTTGTGTCTAACTTCGGTTTAAACCAGCATCTGCAGTTCCTTCCTCCCCATCAGATACAACACATCTTTAACTACATCCTACCTCATTCATTGCAGGATCACAATGGCAGACACGGAGCGACTGAAACAGAGGCTTCAGGCTATAACGGTGAGTGGCGAGAAGGATTCTAGTAACGTCAGACACCTCGTTGCTGCAGGTGGGGCAGCAGAAAGACATGTATACATCAGGAGAAAAAACTGGAGTTAACGACTTGCAAATGATGGGCTCCGATTGTCCACAAGAACTTTCCAAATGAAACCAATGTCCAAACTGGGGTCATGGTCCATTTGTGATTGCTGTCTGACCTGAACTCATTGTGTAAGGTTCGCTTATTGTACTGCATTTATTGATGTATGATTTATAATAACGCTATATATATATATATATATATGTGTGTGTGTGTGTGTGTGTATATACATATACTGTATATGTATGTGTGTGTATACAGTATATATATATGTGTGTGTGTGTCTGGGTATATACATATACTGATATACTGTATATGTATATGTGTGTATATAGTATATATATGTGTGTGTGTATATATATATATATATTTATGTGTGTGTGTGTGTATAAATATATTTCGAGTTGTGTTATGTGTGTGTGTCTGGGTATATACATATACTGTATATGTATGTGTGTGTATATAGTATATATATGTGTATATATATATATATGTGTGTGTGTGTGTGTGTGTGTGTGTGTATAAATATATTTCGAATTGTGTTATTATAAACCTTACATCAATATATATCGCAACAAGGACAGGATCCCCCTCGTTCTCACCTTCCACCCCACCAGCCAGCGGATCCAACATATCATCCACCAACATTTCCGTCACCTACAACAGGACCCCACCACTGGCCATATCTTCCCATCCCCTCCCCTCTCTGCATTCCGCAGAGACCGTTCCCTCCGCAACTCCCTGGTCCACTCGTCCCTTCCTACCCAAACCACCCTAACCCCGGGCACTTTCCCTTGCAACCGCACGAGATGCAACACCTGTCCCTTTACCTCCCCCCTCAACTCCATCAAAGGACCCAAACATTCTTTCCAGGTGAGACAGAGGTTCACCTGCACCTCCTCCAACCTCATCTATTGCATCCGCTGCTCTAGATGTCAACTCATCTATATCGGCGAAACCAAGCGCAGGCTCGGCGATCGCTTCGCTGAACACCTGCGCTCGGTCCGCATTAACTTTTTTTTTTTTTATATCAAAAAATACTTTATTCAAGTTATAAATATCATTTACAAACCATCATTTTTAAACAAACCCATCCGACATTTCCGGAGGTTACATATTCAATACAGGCATTTACTTGGACATTTACATACATTTACATACATATCCCTTATTTGGAGGGGCGTCTCTCTCCCCCACACCCTGCCCCCCATGTCCAGCAGCGGAAGGACCCTAGACTGTGGTCCTCCCCCACAGGGCCTTGGCGTTGGCTGCACCAAGCTTCAGAGCGTCCCTCAGCACGTACTCCTGCAGTCTGCAGTGGGCCAGTCGGCAACATTCCTTGACGGACAGCTCGCTCCGCTGGGAGGTCAACAAGGATCGGGCAGACCAAAGAGCGTCTTTCACCGAGTTGATGACCTTCCAGCAGCACTCGATGTCAGTCTCGGAATGCGTCCCTGGGAACAGTCCGTAGAGCACAGAGTCCTCTGTGACGGAGCTGCTCGGAATGAATCGTGACAGGGACCCCTGCAGACCTCTCCAGACTCGCCTGGCAAATCCACACTCTTTGAAGAGGTGGGCCACCGTTTCCTCTCCGTAGCAGCCGTCCCGAGGGCAGCGTGCGCTGGTAGTGAGGTTCCGGCGGTGCAGGAAGGATCTGACTGGGAGGGCTCCCCTCACCGCCAGCCAAGCCAGGTCTTGGTGCTTGTTGGTGAGTACTGGCGATGAGGCATTTTGCCAGACAAGCTGGGCTGTCCGTTCTGGGAACCACGCCACAGGATCCATGGAGTCATTCCCCTGCAGTGCCTGCAGGACGTTCCGTGCTGACCACTGCCCGATGGACTTGTGGTCAAAGGTGTTGGTCCGGAAGAACCTGTCCACAAACGACAGATGGTTCGGCAATGTCCAGCTGACTGGCACATTGCGTGGCATCTGCGCCAGGCCCATCCTTCGCAACACCGGGGACAGGTAGAACCTCAGCAGGTAGTGGCATTTGGTGCCCACGTGCCTTGGCTCTATGCTCCGCCTGATGCAGCCACACACGAAGGTGGCCATCAGAATGAGGGCGACGTTGGGCACGCCTTTACCCCCGTTGTCTGCCGACTTGTGCATTGTGGCTCGTCGCACCCGGTCCATCGCCGACCCCCAGATGAAACGGAAGACGGCCCGGGTGATCCCCTTGGCGTGGGAGGGAGGGACGGGCCACACTTGCGCCAAGTACAGCAGCCCCGAGAGCACCTCACACCTGATGACCAGGTTTTTCCCCGTGATGGAGAGGGAGCGCTGCTTCCACAGCTCCAGCTTCTTCCCCACCCTGGCTATCCGCTCCAGCCAATTCTTGTTACATGCCTCAGCCTTCCCGAACCAGATCCCCAGCACCTTCAGGAAGTCAGGCTTGATGGTGAAGGGGATGGAAGATCGGTCGGGCCAGTTGCCAAAGAGCATGGCCTCGCTCTTCCTGCGGTTTACCCTGGCCCCCGTGGCCAACTCAAACTGGTCGCAGACGCTGATCAGTCTGCGGACCGACCCTGGATCCGAGCAGAAGACGGCGACATCGTCCATGTACAGGGAGGCCTTGACCTGAGTGCCCCCACTGCCTGGCAATGTCACTCCTCTTATGCTCGCATCCTTCCTGATGGATTCGGCAAAGGGTTCAATGCAACAGACGAACAAGACAGGGGAAAGAGGGCAACCCTGCCTGACTCCAGACCTGACGGGGAAGCTGTCTGATTCCCACCCATTAATTTGGACTGCACTACAGATCTCGGAGTAGAGCAGTTGTATCCACTACCTGATTCCCTCCCCAAAGCCCATTTTGGAGAGCACGTCCCTCATGTACGTGTGCGATATCCTGTCGAAGGCCTTCTCCTGGTCCAAGCTGACCAGGCAGGCATCCACCCGTCTGTCCTGCACGTAGGCAATGGTATCTCTCAGCAGCACCAGGCTGTCTGAGATTTTCCTGCCAGGTACAGCACAGGTTTGGTCCGGGTGGATCACCTGTCCCAGAGCAGACTTGACCCGGTTGGCTATGGCCTTAGACAGGATCTTGTAGTCTACATTCAACAATGTGATGGGTCTCCAATTCCTTAAGTCATTCATCTCCCCCTTCTGCTTGTAGATCAGGGTGATGTTGCCCTTCCTCATAGAGTCTGACATGCTGCCGGCTAGAAGTATATCATTGTACACTTCCAGCAGGTCCGGGCCCACCCAGTCCCACAGAGCCGAGTACAACTCTGCCGGTAAGCCATCGCCTCCGGGAGTTTTACTCGAGTCAAAGGAACGGATGGAGCCAGTCAGCTCCTCCAGGGTCAGTGGTTGGTCCAGACTCTCCCGCTTGCTGTCGTCCAAGACTTCCGTGATGGAGGACAGGAAGTTCTGGGAGGCGGTGCTGTCTGTGTTCTTTACATCGTACAGATCCTTATAAAAGGATCTGCAGATCTTGAGCATGTCTGACTGCGAGGATGTTACCGAGCCGTCCTCCTCCCTAAGGCTTTTGATCACAGAGCTCCCCCTGTGAACCTTATGGAAGAAGTAACGTGAGCACGTCTCATCCTGCTCAACATGGCGGACCCTGGACCGGAAGATGATCTTGGAGGATTCAGAGGTAAAGTGCCGAGCTTGCCGGCCCTTCAACTCTCTCAGTTCCTCCCTCACATCCACCCCTCTCCTCTGCAGAAGGAGTAGCTGCTGCAAATCTGTCTGGAGTTGACACAGTTCCCTCTTACCCTGTCTTGCTCTCTGAACACCTTTGGAGACGAAGAACTTCTTGATGTTCTCCTTTGTTGCCTCCCACCAGAGTGTCGCGGAGTCAAAGAGGGGCCTCACAGTTCTCCAACATGCGTAGTCCCTCTTTAGCTCCTCAACGTTCTCCGGGGTCAACAGCTCCACGTTTAACTTCCACGTCCCTCTGCCCGCCTTCCGGTCCTCCTGTAGGTGACAGGTGGCCTGAAGGAGGCAGTGGTCAGAGAAGAACACCGGCGCGAGGTCGGTGTGTCTGACCGTGACGGCCTTCGATGTGAAGAGGAAGTCTATCCGGGACTGGGCTGAACCGTTCGGTCCTGACCAGGTGAACCGCCGCTGGGCTCCGCCTGCAGGGTCACTGAAGGCGTCGCGCAGCTTTGCATCTTTGACCGTCTCCACCAGGAGTTTGGAGGTGCCGTCCAGTCTGTGGTTGGCACTGCCGGATCGTCCAGCCGCATCGATGATGCAGTTGAAGTCACCGGCCAGAACGAGCGGTCTAGACGTGGCCAGCAGCGGTGGGAGCTGCTGGAGAACGGCCAACCGCTCGCTCCGCCTGGGTGAGGCATACACATTTATCAGCCGGAGCGGAGAACCATGGTACATTACATCCACCACCAAGAGTGGTCCGCATTAACGCCACTGATCTCCCGGTGGCCCAGCACTTCAACTCCCCCTCCCATTCCCAGTCTGACCTCTCTGTCATGGGCCTCCTCCAGTGCCATAGTGAGGCCCGCCGGAAATTGGAGGAGCAGCACCTCATATTTCGCCTGGGCAGTTTGCGGCCCGGTGGTATGAACGTCGACTTCTCCAACTTCAGATAGCTCCTCTGTCCCTCCCTTCCCCTCCTCCTTCCCAGATCTCCCTCTATCTTCCTGTCTCCACCTATATCCTTCCTTTGTCCCACCCCCGACATCAGTCTGAAGAAGGGTCTCGACCCGAAACGTCACCCATTCCTTCTCTCCCGAGATGCTGCCTGACCTGCTGAGTTACTCCAGCATTTTGTGAATAAATCGATTTGTACCAGCATCTGCAGTTATTTTCTTATATATATATATATAAATAGATATAGTCTGAAGAAGGATCTCGACCTAAAACGTCACCCATTCCTTCTCTCCAGGGATGCTGGCTGTCCTGCTGAGTTACCCAAGCATTCTGTGTCTACCTTCTATACACACATATATATATATATATGTATATATATAGTAGAGTCAATATATATATATGTATATATATGTATATACATATATACCAGGAACGGGTAAACTGGTGACAGGAACAATCTATCTGAGCTCCTGTCAATGGAACTATCTCCAACTGAAGTATCCATCCACAGATTGGTAACTCTTTGCTTAGGAAACATAAGGCAGGAATTTATACTCCTGCCCCACTTCTATTAAATTATGGCTAGTAAATTGACTCTGATTTAAGTGTTTAGTTTAGTCTAGTTTATTATTGTCATGTGTACGGAGGTACAGTGAAACGCGCTTGTTTGCGAGCTATGCAGTCAAAGAAAAGACTACATAGATTACAATCAAGCCGTCCGCAGTACACAGGTAAAGGATAAAGGGTGCGACATTTAGTGCAAGATATATTAGAAGAGACAGCAAACGATTAAGTGGTCATTGGTCTGTTTCTAGCATTTCTACTTTTATGAGGTGTTTTATTTATGCATGGTGTACCTATTTTGTTACCTCTTGTTACCACACCTTCCCCAGCCAACAATGGGCCATTGTGGGCTCCACCCTTCCTGAGGCCACCGTTGCTGGCCCTGATGAGACCACACCTGGAGTATTGTATTGCATTGAGTATTGTGTGCAGTTTTGGTCTCCTAGTTTGAGGAAGGACATTCTTGCTATTGAGGGAGTGCAGCGTAGGTTCACCAGGTTAATTCCCGGGACGGCGGGACCAACATATGATGAAAGAATGGGTCGACTGGGCTTGTATTCACTGGAATTTAGAAGGATGAGAGGGGATCTTATAGAAACGTAAAATTCTTAAGGGATTGGGCAGGCTAGATGCAGGAAAAATGTTCCCCATGTTGGGGGAGTCCAGAACAAGGGGTCACAGTTTAAGAATAAGGGGTAGGCCATTTAGGACTGAGATGAGGAAAACCATTTTCACCCAGAGAGTTGTGAATCTGTGGAATTCTCTGCCACAGAAGGCAGTGAAGGCAAATTCACAGGATTTTTTCAAGAGAGAGTTAGATTTAGCTCTAAGGGCTAACGGAATCAAGGGATATGGGGAAAAAGCAGGAACGGGGGAATTGATTTTGGATGATCATTCATGATCATATTGAATGATGGTGCTGGCTCGAGGGCCGAATGGTCGACTCCTGCACCTATTTTCTATGTTTCTATGTTTCTGATTGGTTCTGGCCTTTTCTCACCTCCAGTTTATTTTCCCCCCATCCCACTTTCATTGGGAAGAAAGGTTCCCACCCGAAACGTCAGCTATGCTTATTCTCCAGAGATCCTCTGAGTTACTCCACCATTTTGTGTCTATCTTTCGCAATGGAGAGGATGTTTCCAGTGGGTGGGAGAGTCCAGACCAGAGACTACGGCCTCAGAATAAAAGGACATACCTTGAAAATCAAGGTAAAAATAAAAAGTTTGATTCAAAATTCTGGCTTCTTTTGTTCAGCAAGAGAGAAAGGCTCAGGAGAAGATTGAAAGCCTGAACAGAGAGCTGGAAGTGGACAGACTCCTTCTGAGACAGACGAAGGTAGGTGTAAAAAAATAGGAGAGATTCTCTTCGACTGTCAAACAGAACAGGTGCTCAATATTTGATCTGTCTTTCAGAGGAAATCGTTGCGGGAGAGATGGCTTTTGGAAGGATCGATGAATTCTTCAATAGACTCAGCGAGCCACGAACACGATGATGTGAACAACAGGTTATCAGAAGCACAGAAGCTGCAGGAAAGGATCTGCAGGTCAGAACTAAGATTGCTTCAGCTGTTTATGGCCCCATTTACATGTCGTTGTATTATAGTTCGGTTTAGTTTATTGTCACGTGTGCCGAGGTGCAGTGAAAAGCTTTTGTTGAGTGCTATCCAGTCAGCGGAAGGACAAATCATGATTGCAATTGAGCCGTTTACAGTGTGAAGATTCATGAGGACACGTCAATTAATATTTTTAAGGCTGGGATAGATGGATAGATATTTGATTAGTACAGGTGTCAGGGGTTATGGGGAGAAGGCAGGAGAATGGGGTTTGAAGGGCGAGATAGATCAGCCATGATTGAATGGAGGAGTGGACTTGATGGGCCGAATGGCCAAATTCTGCTCCTATCACATATGATCTTGTGACCTTGTGATAAGGGAATAACATTTGGTGCAAGGTAAAGCCAGCAAGGTCCGATCAAAAATAGTCCGAGGGTCACCAATGAGATAGATAGTAGTTCAGCACTGCTCTCTGGTTGCCCATCTCACATCATCTCACCACATCATCTCAGCCTGTCTTTACTAATACAACACATCATGCCCCCTATTTAGGCACAAACAAAAAACCTGGAGTATCTCAGTGGGTCAGGAAGCTTCTCTGGAGAAAAGGAATAGGAATAGCTCTCTCAAGAGAGAGCTAGATACAGCTCTTAAGGATAGCGGAGTCAGGGGGTATGGGGAGAAGGCAGGAACGGGGTACTGATTGAGAATGATCAGCCATGATCACATATGGGCGGCACGGTAGCGCAGCGGTAGAGTTGCTGCTTTCAGCGAATGCAGCGCCGGAGACTCAGGTTCGATCCTGACTACGGGTGCTGCACTGTAAGGAGTTTGTACGTTCTCCCCATGACCTGCGTGGGGTTTCTCCGAGATCTTTGGTTTCCTCCCACACTCTAAAGACGTACAGGTATGTAGGTTGATTGGCTGGGTAAATGTAAAAATTGTCCCTAGTGGGTGTAGGATAGTGTTAATGTACGGGGATCGCTGGGCGGCACGGACTTGGTGGGCCGAAAAGGCCTGTTTCCGCGCTGTATATATATGATATGATATGAATGGCAGTGCTGGCTCGAAGGGCCGAATGGCCTCCTCCTGCACCTATTGTCTATTGTCTATTGACGTTTTGTGTCGAGACCCTTCTTCAGACTGAGAGTCAGGAGAAAGGGAAATGAGAGATATGAAAAGTGATATGCATAAAACAAATGACTGAAAGATATGCAAAGTGACAAATTAAAGGCGATTCCTTTTCTCCAGAGATGCTGCCTGACCCGCTGAGTTACTCCAGCTGAGTTACTGTGCTTCGTGACTCTGTGACTCTGTGAGTAGACCCCTTATTCCACTCCAAAGACGTACAGGTTTGTAGGTTTATTGGCTTGGTATAAATGTAAAATTGTTCCTAGTGTGTGTAGGATAGTGTTAATGTGCGGGGATCGCTGGTCGGCGCGGACTCGGTGGGCCGAAGAGGATGTTTCCACGCTAGTCGGCATTTTTGTTTAGTTTTATTTAGAGATACAGACATGCCCCATGCCCCATTACCTCTTCACCCAGCTCCCCTCCAAGAGAAGGTACAGAAGCTTGAAAGCAGGCACCACCAGACTAGGGGTTGCCAACTTCCTCACTCCCAAATAAGGGACAAGGTGACGTCACCACCCCGCGCCCCACGTGAGCTCACCCAGCCGGCGGCCGCCATTGGTGGAGCGGGAGCACGTGGCCGCTGGCTGGGTGAGATCACATGGGACGCGGGGCGGTGACATCACCTTGTCCCGTATTTGGGAGTGAGGAAGTTGGCAACCCTACTAATACGGGACAAGGGCGGTCTAACTAATTTACCCCAAAATACGGGATGTCCCGGCTAATACGGGACAGTTGGCAAAACCCTGCACCATACACAAGAATAGCTTATCCTCCTCCTCTGTTGTGTAGGAAGGAACTAGCCGGTTTAAACCAATGACGGACACAAAAAGCTGGAGTAACTCAGCGGGACAGGCAGCATCTCTGGAGAGAAGGAACGGGTGACGTTTCGGGCTGAGACCTAAAGCTACACCCTAAGGACATTTCCAGTGATAGGGAAGGCAAAGAGTGTTTTTAATGATGTTTTTCTTACTCCTGGTTTTTGCACAGACGGCAGCAGGAAATTGAGCAGTTGGAGTTAACGGCTCAACAAAACACCTTGCTGAAGAACCCTGCGGCATCTCCAGACGATGGGACTCAGGTAAAAGATTCAGCTTGTCAATCAAACTGTGAACGCTGAATAATTAAATTAATGAGTAATATGTGTAAGAAGAAACTGCAGGTGCCGTTTTACACCGAAGACGGAGTAACTCAACGGGTCAGGCAGCATCTGTGGAGAAAAGGAATAGGTCATTGAGTCATAGAGTGATACAGGGTGTAAACATGCCCTTCGGCCCTATGTCCTCTGGTCCTCTGGTCCTCGATTCCCCCACTCTGGGCTACAGTGTGCATCTACCAGATCTATTCCTCTCATGATTTTATACACCTCTATAAGATCACCCTCATCCTCCTGCACTCCAAGGAATAGAGACCCAGCCTCCTCAATAGACAATAGGTGCAGGAGGAGGCCATTCGGCCCTTCAAGCCAGCACCGCCATTCAATGTGATCATGGCTGATCATTCTCAATCAGTACCCCGTTCCTGCCTTCTCCCCATACCCCCTGAATCTGCTATCCTTAAGAGCTCTATCTAGCTCTCTCTTGAATGCATTCAGAGAATTGGCCTCCACTGCCTTCTGAGGCAGAGAATTCTACAGATTTACAACTCTCTGACTGAAAAAGTTTTTCCTCATCTCAGTTCTAAATGGCCTACCCCTTATTCTTAAACTGTGGCCCCTTGTTCTGGACTCCTCCAACATTGGGAACATGTTTCCTGCCTCTAACGTGTCCAACCCCTTAATGATCTTATAAGATCTCCTCTCATCCTTCTAAATTCCAGTGTATACAAGCCTAGTCGCTCCAGTCTTTTAACATATGACAGTCCTACCATATGCACCTGTACTCCTACATCCCTCTGCTCTACAACACTCCCCAGAGCCCTACCATTCACTGTGTAGGTCCTGCCCTTGTTAGACGTCCCAAAATGCAACACCTCACATTTCTATGTATTAAATAAGTGACCCTGATAAGTCAGATGAACGGTCTCGACCCAAAACGTCACCTATTCCTTTTCCCCAGAGATGCTGCCTGACCCACTGAGTTGTTCCAGCACTCTGTGCCTATCTTTGGTATAAACCAGCCTCTGCAGTCTTTGCTTCTATGTTTAGGAGGCCAACTCATCCTCAGAATTCTCGAAATGTTCTCTAATGTTC
>NC_135989.1:15760010-15775010 GCF_053455715.1 Rhinoraja longicauda
CAAACCAAACCAAACCAAACCAAACCAAACCAAACCAAACCAAACCAAACCAAATTAAACTAAACCAAACCAAACCAAACCAAACCAAACCAAACCAAACCAAACCAAACCAAACTAAACTAAACCAAACCAAATTAAACCAAACCAAACCAAACCAAACCAAACCAAACCAAACCAAACCAAACCAAACCAAACCAAACCAAACCAAACCAAACCAAACCAAACCAAACCAAACTAAACTAAACAAAACTAAACATGATGGGTCAAAGGACCTGTTCCATACTATACTGTATCACTAACTAAACCAAACCGAACCAAACCAAACCAAACCAAACCAAACCAAACCAAACCAAACCAAACCAAACCAAACTAAACTAAACTAAACTGAACTAAACATGATGGGCCAATGGGCTTGCTCCTACCTTACACTATTCTACATGTTTGTTGACTTCTATGTGAAAAGTTAATTTCTAATTGAGAGGATGATTTGGTTTTAATGCTTACGTTAATGTCATTGCCAATAGATGTCGTTGGTGGGAATGACATTGCGACTACGGCAGCTGAATCAGACAGCAGAGTCTTGGAAGTGGATGAATCTGCTGAAGTGGTCTTCAACATCAACAGCGAGCAAGTGCAGAAGCTGATTACAAAGAGCAAGGCCCCTTCAATCCAGACTGAAGAGAGAGGAGGTCTCTGTGAACACAGGGAGCAGGGAGATGAGCTTAGACTGGATGACGTCTGGAATAATGGAGGCCACAAGCGTTTACAGGAAGATGTGGGGATGGGAGGCTGTGAACCTCACTGCAGAACCACGCTCACCAGGAGGAAGGTTCTGGACGCTGAACGCAGTCGCACTTGTTCAAACGCTTGCTCGCGCCTGGAACAAAATCCCGGGACTCAAAACCGGAGTGGAGTGGAAAACATTGACCCTCCTGGAAGCTGCAGAAACTCTGCCAATCCCCAGGCGGGAGCCAGAACGGCGGGGGATGGAAGTTCCCCGGAAGAACGAGGAGATGGAGTCTACGCGGAAATGGCGGCAGGTGCCGGTAAGAAGCAAGATGCCAGCATCGTCCACCTGAATCAGGACCTCCAACAGACAGAGACAATCCCCACAGTGTGTGGGAAGGCAGAGAGTTTGCCCAGTGATCGCAAAATCGACCTTCATCAGAGTTTAATAATCCATGAGTTGGTTAATGTGGAGGCAGGAACTGGGATGCACAACACCATTGCAGTGGAGAACAATGCAGTGGGACCAGGTCTTGAAGACAAGGAACCTTTGGGGGATCTGCCCTCCCTGGCTGGTTCTGTGGTCCCAGAAGGTGGTTCCGGAGAGACTTATGAGGGAATGATCAAAGCTGAGCTGGTGTTAGTCGCTGACGATCCAGGAGAAACCGGCGCCATGGGACATGGAGCAGACGATGGTTCCAGGAAACAATCGGTGGAGCAGGAGGGGCAAGGTTATGGCAGTGGGGGGGAGGAAGGATTAGAGGAAGAAACAGTGGGCACGCACGCTTGCCCCGCAGCTGATACCAGCGATGTTCCCGGGAGGGATGGGGGCGCTGAGCCACGGGGTGGTAGGGAAGAGCAGAGCGAGGCAAGGTACAGTCAGCTGGGGAAGCCCAAACAACATGGCCGCCCGGTGCCTGAGGTCAGCAGCCCACAGCCCACACTGCCACAGATGGAGGAGAGGGTGGGCAGTGAGGAAGGGCAGGGGGTGGGGAGTGGTCTGGGAGAGGGGGTGGGCAGTGGTCTGGGAGAGGGGGTGGGTAGTGGTCTGGGAGAGGGGGTGGGTAGTGGTCAGGGGCAGGGGGTGGGTAGTGAGCGAGGGCAGGGGGTGGGCAGTGGTCTGGGAGAGGGGGTGGGCAGTGGTCTGGGCGAGGGGGTGGGCAGTGAGCGAGGGAAGGGGGTGGGCAGTGGTCTGGGGGAGGGGATGGGCAGTGAGCGAGGGGAGGGGGTGGGCAGTGAGCAGGGGCAGAGGGTGGGGAGTGGTCTGGGAGAGGGGGTGGGCAGTGGTCTGGGAGAGGGGGTGGGTAGTGAGCGAGGGGAGGGGGTGGGCAGTGGTCTGGGGCAGGGGGTGGGCAGTGAGCGAGGGGAGAGGGTGGGGACTGATGGAGGGGAGGGGGTGGGGAGTGATGGAGGGGTGGGGGTGGGGAGTAGTCAGGGGCAGTGGGTGGGGAGTGAGCGAGGGGAGGGGATGGGCAGTGGTCTGGGGGAGGGGGTGGGGACTGATGGAGAGGTGGGGGTGGGGACCGATGGAGGGGTGGGGGTGGGGACCGATGGAGGAGTGGGGGTGGGGAGTGATGGAGGGGTGGGGGTGGGGACCGATGGAGGGGTGGGGGTGGGGAGTAGTCAGGGGGAGGGGGTGGGGACTAATGTGCAGGAGTGGGTGGGCAATGAGCAAGAGGGGGAGGGGATGGACACAGAGATAGAGATGGGGGTGGTCATTGAGAGAGAGCAGAGGGTGGGCACTGGTCTGGAGGGGGGAGTGGACAAGGGGGCAGAGGTCGGGGTGGGGACTTGGCTGGGGGGGGTGGACACAGGGATAGTGGGGGCGGGCACTGAACGAGAGGGGTGGATGGGCGCTGGTCTGCAGGGTGGAGCAGGTACTGAGGGAGGGGAGGGGGTGGGCAATGAACTGGGGAAGGGGCTTGTCACTGAGCAAGGGCAAGGGTTGGCCATCGATACAGGGGGTGTGGTGGGCACTGTGCTTGAGGAGGGGGTGGGCACTGAGCGAGGGGAGGTCAGCATTGTGCTGGTGGAGCGAGTGGGCAGTGGTCTGGGAGAAGTGGTCAACACAGAGCAAGTGGAAGAAATGGTGGGGGCCGGGCTGGGGGAAGGGGTGGGGACTGGCCTGGGGGTGGGGAGTGGTGTGGCGGAGGGGGTGGGACAGGGGGTGGGGAGAGGTTTGGATGGTGTGGGCACCATGCGAGAGGAGGGGGTGGACATTGAGCTAGGGGAGGCCACAATTGAGCTGGACAAGCAGGCGGGCATTGGCCGAGAGGAGGTAGTCGATACTGGACTGGGGCAGGGGGTGGGGGCTGGTCTTGGGGAGGGGGTGGGGACTGGTCTTGGGGAGGGGATGGGGAGTGGTCTGGGGGTGGGGACTGGTCTGGGGGAGGGGATGGGGGCCGGTCTGGGGGAAGTGGACAACACTGGTCTGGCAGAGGGGGTGGGCAGTGTTCCAGAGGAGGGGGTCGGCATTGATCTTGGGGAGATCAGCATTGGGCTGGTGGAGCAGGTGGGCACTGAACAAGGGGAGGGGAAGGGGGGTCTGAGGGGGGGATTGGGGACTGGTCTGGCAGAGGAGGGTGTGCGCACTGGGCCAGAGGAGGGGGTCCACACTGGGCCAGAGGAGGGAGTCCACACTGAGCTCAGGCCTCTCTTGCCGGGTCCCGGCCCCTTGTCTGCCATTGGGTGTGAGAGGCCGGCCCAGCCGTTGCCAACCACCAGGCTGCTCCCTCCTACTCCAGCGCCCCGCGCTAGCCGGGGAGCCGCGGTCACCGCGGACGAGACGGGCAGGCGGGAGGGACCGCGGCAGAGCCGGGCCCCACAGACCAACACCCGGGAATCGGCCCCAGATAAAGGGACGCGGTGCGTGTGCTGTGCCCTGATGTGACGCTCGGGTCTGGTGGGCCCCGGTCAATGCAGGCAACATCATGGTGGTGCAGCGGGTGGAGCTGCTGCCTCACAGCGCTATGCTCCCTGGCGGGGAGACAGTGGGGGAGAAAACAGGAACGGGGGACTGATTTTGGAGGATCAGCCATGATGGCGGTGCTGGCTCGAAGGGCCGAATGGCCTTCTCCTGCACCTATTTTCTATGTTTCTATGTTTCTACGACCCGAATTCCACAGATTCACCACCCTCTGGCTGGAGAAATTCCTCCTCATCTTGATTTTAAAGGTATGACCTTTTATTCTGAGGCTGTAGTCTCTGGTCTAGATTCTCCCACTGGTGGAAACATCCTCTCCACATCCAAAGACAGACACAAAAAGCCGGAGTAACTCAGCGGGTCAGGCAGCATCTCTGGAGAGAAGGAATGGGTGACGTTTCTGGTCGAGACCCTTCTTCAGACTGCTCTCCGCATACGTTCTGGGAACATCTTGAGAGGAACTGTGAGATCTGTTAAGGAACGATGTACAGAGGGACTTGAGTTGCTGGTTCATGAGATGTAGAAAGTAAACAATAGAATAGACAATAGGTGCAGGAGGAGGCCATTCGGCCCTTCGAGCCAGCACCACCATTCAATGTGATCATGGCTGATCATTCTCAATCAATACCCCGTTCCTGCCTTCTCCCCATACCCCCTGACTCCGCTATCCTTAAGAGCTCTATCCAGCTCTCTCTTGAATGCATAGGGTATAACCAGAAATATAAGTGATTACCGGGTTCTCTTGTAGGACTTTATTATTGGTTCGATGGTTCTTTATTATCAAATGTACCAATGAACAGAGAAATACTTATTTTGCATTGTGTGGCATGGTGGCGCAGCGGTAGAACTACTGCCTCACAGCGCCAGAGACCCGGGTTCCATCCTGACCACAGGTGCTGTCCGTATGGAGTTTGTACGTTCTCCCCGTGACCTGCGTGGGTTTTCTCTGGGTGCTTCGGTTTCCTCCCACACTCCAAAGACGTGCGGGTTTGTCGGTTAATTGGCTTCGGTAAACTGTCTCAAATGTAGATCCGTTCCCATAGCCGACCTCCGACGCCGGTCATGAGGCCCTGTATCTCGGCCTCACTGTGGAACGTTCCGGTACCTCCGGACTCCTCTCAGAGGCCGTGACCTCTGTTGTTCCGGCAAAACGGATAATCCAGAAAGGCTCTGGAACCAAGTGGACCTGTATACAGATGTGAAACATCATGAAAAGAGCAGTGAGCTGGACACAGAGGGCTTCAATGTCCACACTGTCTGACTCCTTGTGCTACCACCCACAGCACAACTGCCTGCATTCCACCTGCTCTCAAATCACACCAGCTGGATGTTTGTAGGAAGGAACTGCAGGTGCCGAAATAGAACCAAAATGCTGGAGTAACTCAGCGGGACAGGCAGCATCTCTGGAGAGAAAGAATGGGTGAGGCTTCGGGTCGAGACCCTTCCTCATACTCAATGGGTGACGTTCTGGATCAAGACCCTGCTTCAGATTACGGAGAATTGTCTCGACCCGAAATGTCACCCATTCCATCTCTCCAGAGATGCTGCCTGTCCCGCTGAGTTACTCCAGCATTTTGTGTCCTACAGAGAGTTGAGGACACGGCCCAGACCATCATTCAAGCCAGTCTGAAGAAGGGTCTCGACCCGAAACGTCACCCATTCCCTCTCTCCTAGATGCTGCCTGACCCGCTGAGTTACTCCAGCATTTTGTGATACCTTCGATCATGCAAGCCAACCTTTCTTCCATTGACTCCACATACACTTCACGCTGCCTCGGCAAGGCCAGCAGCCCAGACCATCACACAAACCAACCTCCCTCCCACCCACCCCATCTACACCTCACGCTGCCTCGGCAAGGCCAGCAGCATAATCAAGGACCAGTCTCACCCCGGCCACTCCCTCTTCTCCCCTCTCCCATCGGGCAAGAGGTACAGAAGTGTGAAAACGCACACCTCCAGATTCAGGGGCAGTTTCTTCCCGGCTGTTATCAGGCAACTGAACCATCCTCTCACCAACTTGACCTCCCATCTACCTCACTGGATATCTTCAAACTAT
Source organism: Rhinoraja longicauda (assembly GCF_053455715.1). NCBI lineage: Eukaryota > Metazoa > Chordata > Chondrichthyes > Rajiformes > Arhynchobatidae > Rhinoraja > Rhinoraja longicauda. The sequence goes on from NC_135989.1 coordinate 15,765,715, forward strand.
CTTTAACCAAACTTTACTGTAATTTTATCTTGCACTAAATGTTGCACCTGCTGTGGACAGCTGGATTTTTAATCATGAATAGTCTTTTCACTGACTGGATGGCTCGCAACTACAAGATTTCCACTGTACCTCAGTACAAGTGACAACAATAATCTGAGAGTGGAGCACTGATTAGCTGGTGAGAGTGGGGAACATCAAAATGATCATAATAAACTCAACTAAAAACTAATACCACTTCATGTCGCTGGAGTAATCTTCGTATGATAAATACCCTTGTGAATTGTCTTGTAATGTTTTTACTACATAAAGGAATTATACAAATGCTTAATCATGTGTATAGATTTTACAATGGAAGCTTACTGTCTCCTGAGAGTTATTCTTGACCAAACGACATCATTTTTGTTCTTACAACCATCCTGTCAGCTTGTATTATGAGCTTTTACACTGCATTATTAATAAATATATTAATTAAAGTAAATTCTACGGCATCGGCATGTTCTTTAGTCTTTAAGCATAGCTGCACGGGGCTCGTACGGTGGTGCAGCGGTAGAGTTGCTGCCTCACAGCGCCAGAGACCCGGGTTCAATCCTAACTATGGGCGCTGTCTGTACGGAGTTTGTACGTTCTCCCTGTGACCTGTGTATTTCCTCCCACACTCAAAAGAGGGGAGGGAGAGAAGAACTGTGAGACTCCAAGGAGACGTGGGCAAAGTGGTCAGAAGGGAAGCCATATTTACTGAAGAAAGAGGACATCTCTAACAGTGAAGAGGCTTGTGATGGCCACAGTCTCTCTCCACACCTGGAACGTGCACAGTTCAGGGCAATGGGTGACTCCAGGACTGGTCCTGTGAACCAACCACCTGTCTAGATGATGACACCTCCACCAGTCTCCAGTCGATGGTATGTACTTCATGAAAGAGTTCACAAGCCAGATGAAAGCATGATATCGTAACCCCTTCTCAGATGCCAGACGTACATAATTTGGACACAAAATGCTGGAGTAACTCAACGGGACAGGCAGCATCTCTGTAGAGAAGGAATGGGTCGAGAGCTTTCTTCAGACCCGAAACATCACCCATTCTTTCCAGAGGCATTGCCTGTCCCGCTGAGTTACTCCAGCATTTTGTGTCTATCTTCGGTGTAAACCAGCATCTGCAGTTCCTTCCTGCACATAAATAAGTTAGAGATAGCACGCCCGTTATTTTGGCTACAAACACAAGGAACTATGCCAGGAATGTAGACTGACAACAGCCTCAGGGCATGGGTTTAAACCACAGCAGAAGCCACCAGACAAGTCTCAGTTTGAAGCTCTGATTGAGATTTCAGGTGCTGTGAGTTAAAGAACAAGGTCAGGCAAAGGTCACACTTTTAGCACTAGGTTAAAGGGTTCCAAGAGTTGGAATCTCACTCGAGAGAGTTCATAAGATAGATTAACAGCCCCAGAGCAGTGTGACAGAGGAGTTGTACCTCTGGGCACGGTGGTACAGCGGTAGAATTGCTGCCTTACAGCGCCAGAGACCCGGGTTTGATCCTGGCTATCCAATTCTTACGGGATCGGTCAGGCTAGATGCAGGAAAAATGTTCCCATTGTTGGGGGTGTCCAGAACCTGGTGGTCACAGTTTAAGAATAAGGGGTAGGCCATTTAGGACTGAGGTGAGGAAAAGCCAGAGAGTTGTGAAGTTGTTGGACTGTGGGTGACGAAATCTCATCTAATAAAGGTAATTCTGATTCTGATTCTGATTCTGATTCTCTGCCACAGAAGGCAGTGGAGGCCAATTCACTGGATGTTTTCAAGAGAGAGTTAGATTTAGCTCTTAGGGCTAACGGAATCAAGGGATATGGGGAGAAAGCAGGAATGGGATACTGATTTTGGATGATGGGCCATGATCATTTTGAATGGCGGTGCTGGCTCAAAGGGCCAAATGGCCTACTCCTGCACCTGTTTTCTATGTTTCTATGTTTCTCTATGGGTGTTGGCTGTATGGAGTTTGCAGTTCTCCCTGTGACTGCGTGGGCTTCCTCTCACATTCCAAAGACTTCACAGATACTGCGATCCCCGCACACTACACTATCCTACACAGTTGGGGCAATTTGCAATTTACAGAAGCCAATTAACCTACAAACCTGTACGGAGTTTGTACGTTCTCCCTGTGACCACGTGGGTTTTCTCCAGTTTCCTTCCGAACTCCAAAGACGTGCAGGTTTGTAAGTTAATTGGCTTGAAATTATAAATTGTCCTTAATGTGTAGGATAGTGCGGACTCGATGGCCTGTATCTCTGAAGTCTAAAGTCAAGTCAAGTCAATTTTATTTGTGTAGCACATTTAAAAACAACCCACGTTGACCAAAGTGCTGTACATCAGTTCAGGTACTAAGAACGAACATACACTGGCACACAAACATAACAGCACATACATAAACAGTTCACAGCGCCCCTTCAGAGGGCCTCAAACGCCAGGGAGTAGAAATAGGATTTGAGCCAGGACCTAAAGGGGTCGATGGAGGAGGCAGTTCTGACGGGGAGAGGGATGCTGTTCCACAGTCTAGGAGCTACAACCGCAAAAGCGCGGTCACCCCTGAGCTTAAGCCTAGACCGCGGGATAGTGAGTAGCCCCAAGTCGGCCGACCTGAGGGACCTGGAGATAGAGAGGGGGGTTAGAAGATTTTTGATAAAGTAAAGCCTAAAGTCTACCTTCCTGTTTCTGTCCTTTCTTTCCAGAATTAATTGCAATCACAAGTTGCCCTGAGGGGCAGATTAGTTATTTAGTGCTGTTGAAATCATGAAATCAGCTTTGATAAGCAAATAAGTCTGGACCCGAAACGTCACCCATTCCTTCTCTCCCGAGGTGCTGCCTGACCTGCTGGGTTACTCCAGCATTTTGTGAGCAAATATCTTTTGGTCGGCCAGGCAGCACCATGGCAGAGAATGGACAGTCAAACCTTTGGGCCAAGGCATCCCGAAACGCTGGTCATTTCTTGCCACAGATGATGCCTGGCCGGCTGAGATCCTCCAGCACTTTGTTGCTCCAGTTTTTCCAGCATCTGCAGTCTCTTGCGTCTCCAAATCTTGTTGGGCACCAGGTGGCGCCATTGGTTCACTCAAGGCACAGGTTCCATCGGCAACTCTGAGTCACTTCTGCTGGCTCCCATCTTAAAGACAGCAGCGTACGATGGCTACTCTGAAACGGTGTAAGTGGCCATCCTTGGATCTCCAGGCTCTGGAGAGATTCCAGAGGAGGCTCACCTATGATGAGTGTTTGTCGGCACTGGGCCTGTACTCGCTGGAGTTTAGATGAATGAGGGGGACCTCATTGAAAAAAACACACAGAGTAGTGAAAGTCCTGGATAGAGTGGATGTGGAGAGGATGTTTCCACTAGTGTGAGAGTCTAGGACTAGAGGCCACAGCCTCAGAATTAAAGGATGTTCTTTTAGGAAGGAGATGAGGAGAAATTTCTATAGTCAGAGGGTGTTGAATCTGTAGAATTTGTTGCCACAGGAGGCTGTGGAGGCCAAGTCAATGGATATTTTTAAGGCAGAGATAGATAGATTTTTGATTAGAACATGAGTTAGAGGTTATGGGGGGAAGGCAGGAGAATGGGGTTAGGAGGGACAGATAGATCAGATGTGATTAAATGGCGTAGTAGACTTGATGGGCCGAATGGCCTAATTCTGCTCCTAACCCTTATGACATGACTCCCGGGTCAGTCCCAGGATCTGACACTATCTTTGTGGAGTTGTTTAGTTTAGTTTAGAGATACAGCGCGGAAACAGGCCCTTCGGCCCATCGTGTCCGCGCCGACCAGCGATCCCTGCACACTAACACTATCCTACACACACTAGCGACAATTTACAATCTTTACCAAAACCAATTTACCTACAAACCTGTACGTCTTTGGAGTGTGGGAGGAAACTGGAGAAATCCCACGAGGTCACAGGGAGAACGTACAAACTCCGCACAGACAGCACCCGTGGTCAGGATCGAACTTGAAGAAGGGTCTCGACCCGAATCGTCACTCATTCCTTCTCTCCAGAGATGCTGCCTGTCCCGCTGAGTTACTCCAGCTTTTAGTGTCTATCTCGGTGTAAACCAGCATCTGCAGTTCCTTCCTAGGCATTTAAGATTGCTGTTTAGGGGTTAGACAATAGACAATAGACAATAGGTGCAGGAGGAGGCCATTCGGCCCTTCGAGCCAGCACCGCCATTCAATGTGATCATGGCTGATCATTCTCAATCAGTACTCTATTCCTGCCTTCTCCCCATACCCCCTGACTCCGCTATCCTTAAGAGCTCTATCCAGCTCTCTCTTGAATACATTCAGAGAATTGGCCTCCACTGCCTTCTGAGGCAGAGAATTCCACAGATTCACAACTCTCTGACTGAAAAAGTTTTTCCTCATCTCCGTTCTAAATGGCCTACCCCTTATTCTTAAACTGTGGCCCCTTGTTCTGGACTCCCCCAACATTGGGAACATGTTTCCTGCCTCTAACGTGTCCAACCCCTTAATAATCTTATACGTTTCGATAAGATCTCTCATCCTTCTAAATCCCAGTGTATACAAGCCTAGTCGCTCCAGTCTTTCAACATGTGACAGTCCCGCCATTCTGGGAATTAACCTAGTAAACCTACGTTGCACGCCCTCAATTGCTAAATGTTCTCTCTCCCCCAAAGCCAGGCTGATCCCAACAGTCAGAGAGCTGGTCTCAATGCAATGAGTAACAGCCCGCACTGAACTAGCCACTTACTAACGATGGGCGTTCATCCAACAAACCTAGCAAACCATTTGATATTCAGTACGAAGAAGGGTCTCGACCTATTCCTTCTCTGCAGAGTTGCTGCCTGACCCACTGGGCTACTCCAGCTCTTTGTAGCTAACTTCTTAAGCACGTCACCGCAGATATAATTAGGATTTAAAATTTATGTAAATGGATTGTCGTCACATTCTCCTCCACAATCCAGAAACACACTTAAAGCAGAGGCCAAACCCAAGGATTAATCGAGAAGCAGGTGAGCCATTGTAAATTTTCTTCAATGTCATTTGGAAAGAGCAGAATCTAATCAGTAGAAAAGCCCACCGCTAGGTTTCACTCTCAAACATTCTGTCTTTTCGCAACACATTCCTATATTTACTAGACCAAGTGGACCCATTGGGCCCAAACCTCTCCTGCATTGGTGCAGAACCCTCTCCTACCCTCACCTTCCCCGTCCCTCCCTCCCTCCTCCCCCTCCCCAACCCTCCCCTCTCTCCCTCCCTAGGAGATAGATTTAATCTTTAAAATGTGAATGACTTTAAAAATATAACACCGATTTCAATGAAACTTCTTCCATTAGCACCAAAGGGACAGCGGTGAGTAAGGTGGGCCTAAAATTGTCGCGCTATCGTGAACCGTCTTGGCTGTAGTTCAGGAACAAACAAACGAACAAACGAGAGTTTTAGTATATAGATAAGAGATGAAGCTCCATACAAATACTTCGCAGACTCATCTCTCTTGCAAGATGTTTAAGCAAAGCATTATCACATCACTTGGTCAATATTGTTTCCAGTGTTGGGGGACTCCAGAACCAGGGGCCACACACAGTCTAAGAATAAAGGGGGAGGCCATTTAAAACTGAGGTGAGAAGAGACTATTTCACCCAGAGAGTTGTGAATTTGTGGAATTCTCTGCCACAGAGGGCAGTGGAGGCCAATTCACTGGGTGAATTTAAAAGAGAGTCAGATAGAGCTCTAGGGGCTAGTGGAATCAAGGGATATGGGGAGAAGGCAGGCACGGGTTACTGATTGTGGATGATCAGCCATGATCACAATGAATCGAATGGCTCGAAGGGCTGAATGGCCTCCTCCTGCACCTATTTTCTATGTTTCTATGTTTCTATTGTTCTCCTGGCTGGAATTAACTGCTCATTCATTCCATAATTGCTGAAGGGATGAAAAAGATTTCACTTCAATGAAGCTTTTCATGACCTCGTGAGGTCCTGAGGAAGTGCTGCAGCCTATATTTTAATGAAGCGCGGCGTGTTTGTAAGAAGAGGGTAAAGAACTTCTGCATTGTGTATTGCAAACACCATCCCAAGGTAGTGGCATTTCAGAGACTGTCAGATAGGCACATGGAAATGCAGACTCGTGACTGTGACTATATGGGTTGCAAAGTATTAGTCCAAATCTCTTAAACCTGTTATAAGATTCATCAGGAACAGTGATCAAGAAAATAGAATATCTTTGAGCTAACTGCTACAATTTCTTTTTAAAGCAGGCATGAAAAATAAGATCATTTACATTCATTAACATCGTTAGCGTTCAAAATCAGTACAACCAGTGTACCTGGCTTCCGATAAAATAGGAAATTTAATTTCGTTTATTATTGTCACGTGTACCGAGGTACAGTGAAAAGCTTTTTTTTGTTGCAGGCTAAGCAGTCAGTGGAAAGACAATACATGATTATAATCAAGCTGCCCACAATGTGCAGATACAGGATAAAGGATATAATGTTTAGTGCAAGGTAAAGTCCAGCTAAAGATAGTTTGCTGGTTTCTACTGAGGTAGATGGGAGGCCAGGACAGAATGAGAGCATGGTTCAGTTGCCTGATAACAGCTGGGAAGAACCTGCCCCTGAATCTGGAGGTGTGCGTTTTCAAACTTCTGCACCTCTTGCCTGGTGGGAGAGGGGAGACGAGGGAGTGGCCGGGGGGGGGGGGGGGAGACTTGTCGTTGACAGAATAAATGATGGAAACATTCCCCAGGTCCGGCTTTTCAGAAAGGGATAAGTCAGAGAGAGTAGTGAGGGTGTGAAGATCAGGTCAGTGAATGCTGTGTTGGTCTCCAGCACTCTGATGGGCTTGTTTCAAATATCCTTGTGTTCCACAACTTAAGAATAAAACATTTTACACTGCAGCAATTAAAATAGTAAACTTCTGATTATTCATGGGTTATGGGTGTTGATGTAAAAAGAGTAATGGTTCAACAGTTCAATGGTTAATGGTTCAATGGTTCAATGGTCAATGGTCAATGGTTCAATGGTCAATGGTCAATGGTTCAATGGTCAATGGTCAATGGTCAATGGTCAATGGTCAATGGTTCAATGGTCAATGGTTCAATGGTCAATGGTTCAATGGTCAATGGTCAATGGTTCAAGGGTCAATGGTCAATGGTCAATGGTCAATGGTTCAATGGTTCAATGGTTCAATGGTCAATGGTCAATGGTTCAATGGTCAATCGTCAATGGTTCAATCGTCAATGGTTCAATGGTTCAAATGTTCCATGGTCAATGGTTAATGGTCAATGGTTCAATATTCAATGGTCAATGGTTCAATGGTCAATGGATCAATGGTCAATGGTCAATGGTCAATAGTTCAATGTCAATGGTTCAATGGTCAATGGTTCAATGGTTCAATGGTTCAATGGTCAATGTTCAATGGTTCAATGGTCAATGGTTCAATGTTCAATGTTCAATGGTTCAATAGTTAATGGTCAATGGTTCAAATGTTCCATGGTCAATGGTCAATGGTCAATGGTCAATAGTTCAATGTTCAATGTTCAATGGTTCAATAGTTAATGGTCAATGGTTCAAATGTTCCATGGTCAATGGTCAATGGTCAATGGTCAATGGTTCAATATTCAATGATCAATGGTTCAATGTTCAATGGTCAATGGTCAATGGTTCAATGGTCAATGGTCAATGGTTCAATGTTCAATGTTCAATGGTTCAATAGTTAATGGTCAATGGTTCAAATGTTCAATGGTCAATGGTCAATGGTCAATGGTTCAAATGTTCAATGTTCAATGTTTAATGGGCAATGGTTCAATGTTCAATAGGTCAATGGTTCAATGGTTCTTTATTATCTTACATATCAAGGGATTTTCTTTTGCATGCAGATCAGTAAGATTATTGTCATACGTAAGTACAATCCCTGATTAAGTGCAAAATGCTTAGAACCAGCCCACTGAGTCCATATGTAGGAGTCACTAGGTTTTGGGGCCATTGTCACAGCCCCAGCTGTGGCTGGCCACAAAGGCCATTAGAGCCGACACCTCTGTGCGGATCATCCTGCGAACATGGTTACAAGACTCTGTGCAATCCACCCTATTTATTCTCCTCGTGATTTTATACATCTCTCTAAGATCATTACTCAGCAGTCTGTGCTCCAAGGAATGGAGTCCTAGCCTCCCCAATCTCTCCCTACAGCTCAGCCATTCATCTCCTCCCGCCTAGACTACTGCAACTCCCTATACACTGGGATCAGCCAATCATCCCTGTCCCGCCTGCAATTGGTCCAAAACGCCGCAGCGAGACTCCTGGCGGGTCCCGTAAAAGGGATCACATCACCCTGATTCTGGCCTCTCTCCACTGGCTCCCAGTATGGTACAGAATCAACTTCAAGCTCCTCCTATTTACATACAAAGCCCTAAATGGGTTTGCCCCCCCATATCAAAAATCTTCTAACCCACCCCTCTATCTCCAGGTCCCTCAGGTCGGCCGACTTGGGGCTACTGACTATCCCGTGGTCTAGGCTTAAGCTCAGGGGTGACCGCGCTTTTGCAGTTGCAGCTCCTAGACTGTGGAACAGCATCCCTCTCCCCATCAGAACTGCCCCCTCCATCGACTCCTTTAAGTCCAGGCTCAAAACCTATTTCTACTCCCTAGCATTTGAGGCCCTCTGAGGGGGGCGCTGTGAACTGTTTATGTATGTGCTGTTATGTTTGTGTGCCATTGTATGTTCGTTCTTAGTACCTGAACTGATGTACAGCACTTTGGTCAACGTGGGTTGTTTTTAAATGTGCTATACAAATAAAATTGACTTGACTTGACTTGACTGGCAACATCCTTGTGAATCGCATAAAAAGAGATGGTGAAATATGATTTCCAAACACTTTAACTCCCCTCCCATTTCCACACTGACCTTTCTGTCCTGGGCCACCTCCATTGTCGGAGTGAGGCCAAACACAAATTGGAGGAACAGCACCTCATATTTCACTTGGGCAGCTTACACCCCAGCGTTTTGGACGTTGACTTCTCTAACTTCCAGTAACCTTTGCATTCCCTCTCTCTCTCTGTCCCTCTCCCACTCTAGTCATCGTACTAGTTTCACTGTCATCCTGGTGAGTTTCACTGTCTGTATAACTCGTTATCACCCAGCCCACGGCCAACAATGGACCATTGTGAGCTCCACCTATCCTTGATCATCGTTGCTTTTTGCACATCTTCCATTCACTTGTCCTATGTACCTTCTATATCTCTCAGTTCATGTTCCCCTGACCCTCAGTCTGAAGATGGGTCTCGACCCGAAACGTCACCCATCCATT
>NC_135989.1:15777510-15782510 GCF_053455715.1 Rhinoraja longicauda
TCTGCCTCAGAAGGCAGTGGAGGCCAGTTCGTTGGATGCTTTCAAGAGAGAGCTGGATAGAGCTCTTAAGGATAGCGGAGTCAGGGGGTATGGGGAGAAGGCAGGAACGGGGATTGAGAGTGATCAGCCATGATCGCATTAAATGGCGGTGCTGGCTCGAAGGGCTGAATGGCCTCCTCCTGCACCTATTGTCTATTGCCTATTGTCTATTGTCTATTAACTTGGTGGTCATGACTCACCCGATGGTCGTGACTCACCCTAAGGGTCGGCACGGTGGTAGAGTTGCAGCCTCACAACGCCAGAGACCCAGGTTCGATCCCGACTACGGGTGCTTCCTCTGCGGAGTTTGTACGTTCTCCCCGTGACCACACTGGTTTCCTCCCACACTCTAAAGACATGTGGGTTTGCACTTTAGTTTAGCTTAGAGATATAGCACGGAAACAGGCCCTTCGGCCCACCGAGTCCGCGCCGCCCAGCGATCCCCGCGCATTAACACTATCCTACACACACTAGGGACAATTTTTACATTTACCCAGTCAATTAACCTACATACCTGTACGTCTTTGGAGTGTGGGAGGAAACCGAAGATTTCACTATCTTTAACTGGATGCAATGAGGCATAAGCTCTGTTACACTGTATTTCTGCAGTATTTCTGCACAGGCAGCATCAACAGGCGTACTGAGGACCAATTTTCCCATTTAGTTAGAGATCATGAATCAATCAAACACTGGCTCATGTCCATCTCACACACACACACACCAGGTTACGTTTTTTGGGGTTGGGTAATTTGGGTGCCTGTTTAGTGCTTTTATTGTTGGACTGTGTTTTTGGGGGTTTTTTGGGGGTGTAATTTTGATGCTTATTTAATGCTTTTGTTGTTGGACTGTGGGTGATTGAATTAACATTTTGTTCAAGATGGCCGCGCCGTTGTGTTTGGCTGCCTGCCACTGTATGTTTCTTTTTTTTCCTAGTCAGATGTGCAGCACTTTGGTCAACGTGGGTTGTTTTTAAATGTGCTATACAAATAAATTGACTTGACTTGACTTGACTTGATTAACACTATCCTACACACACCAGGGGCAATTTTAACATTTTTTTAATTACCAAGCCAATTAACCTACAAACCTGTACGTCTTTGGAGTTGGGGAGAAAACCGAAGCACCCGGAGAAAACACACACACAGGTCACGGGAAAAACATACAAACTCCGTACAGACAGCATCCATGGTCAGGGTCGAACCTGGGTCTCTGACGCTGTGAGGCAGCAATTAAGGCACATTGTGCTTCACAATAGTTTCCTTGAACTCTCTCTCCTCCGGCCTCCTCCCTGATAGCACCGGGAGGCAATGGAAAGGGGGGGGGAGCAGAATAGAAAGCAACAGTCCGCCCTTCTTTATGGACGGTTTGGTTTATTTTGAGTATCATCGATTAATTTAAACATTAAAGGTCCGTCGAGGAATTCAAGAGGTGGACTGACAAAAACGCGGCGAGAGGTGATCTTTATTTCTCTGACAAGGCTTAAATCCCTCGGTCGATAAGTTTTGTAAAGCAGATTATTGTCAAAGTCTCTCTGCATTTCCCCCAGCTGTGTGTGTCAGCTTCAGGCAACCTGCGAGGATATTGATTGCCAGGTGTATGTTGTGGGAAGATTGAAAGAAAGAGAGTTTCTGGATGGCCAGCAGTAGTTTGCAACCAACAAAACAATCTTGAGGCAGTGCGTTTCCTTGTAATGTAAGTAATTCCATATTGCAGTGATTCCAGCTAACACAGTAAAGCAGTAACTACAAGCAATGCAGATTAAATGCAGCTTTGCAGTAATTGCTGGTAGAAACATAGAAACATAGAAAATAGGTGCAGGAGTAGGCCATTCGGCCCTTCAAGCCTGCACCGCCATTCAATATGATCATGGCTGATCATCCAGCTCAGTAACCTGTACCTGCCTTCTCTCCATACCCCCTGATCCCTTTAGCCACAAGGGCCACATCTAACTCCCTCTTAAATATAGCCAATGAACTGGCCTCAACTACCTTCTGTGGCAGAGAATTCCACAGACTCACCACTCTCTGTGTGAAGAAATGTTTTCTCATCTCGGTCCTAAAAGACTTCCCCCTTATCCTTAAGCTATGACCCCTAGTTCTGGACTTCCCCAACATCGGGAACAATCTTCCCGCATCTAGCCTCTCCAACCCCTTAAGAATTGTATATGTTTCTATAAGATTCCCCCTCAGTCTTCTAAATTCCAGCGAGTATAAGCCTAGTCTATCCAGTCTTTTTTCATATGAAAGTCCTGCCATCCCAGGGATCAATCTGGTGAACCTTCTCTGTACTCCCTCTAAGGCTAGAATGTCTTTCCTCAGATTAGGAGACCAAAACTGTACACAATACTCCAGGTGTGGTCTCACCAAGTCCCTGTACAACTGCAGCAGAACCTCCCTGCTCCTATACTCAAATCCTCTTGCTATGAATGCTAACATACCATTCGCTTTCTTCACTGCCTGCTGCACCTGCACGCTTGCTTTCAATGACAGGTGCACCACGACACCCAGGTCACGTTGCATCTCCCCTACAGCAAGTGTGTAGAAAGGAACTGCAGATGCTGGTTTATACCGGCTGGACACAAAGTGCTGGAGTAACTCAGGGGGACAGGCAGCATCTCTGGACGAAAAGGATGTGTGACGTTTCGGGCCTAAAGAAGGGTCTCGACCCGAAACGTCACCCGTTCCTTCTCTCCGGAGATGCTGCCTGTCCCGCTGAGTTACTCCAGCACTTTGTGTCTATCTTCGGTGTAAACCAGCATCTGCAGTTCCTTCCTGCTCAATAAATTCAGCAGTTTGCTCTCTGTACTTTCTCTTCTCCGTCTTATCTACCGAAGGGGTACTGATTCAGGATGATCAGCCATGATCATATTGAATGGCGGTGCTGGCTCAAAGGGCCGAATGGCCTCCTCCCTCACCTATTTTCTATGTTTCCATGAAATGCTCATTGTGAAGAGGATTTGCAACCTGTGATAGAAACACAGAAACATAGGAAATAGGTGCAGGAGGAGGCCATTCGGCCCTTCGAGCCAGCACCGCCATTCACTGTGATCATGGCTGATCATCCACAATCAGTAACCCGTGCCTGCCTTCTCCCCATATCCCTTGATTCCACTAGCCCCTAGAGCTCTATCTAACTCTCTCTTAAATTCATCTAGTGAATTGGCCTCCACTGCCCTCTGTGGCAGAGAATTCCACAGATTCACAACTCTCTGGGCGAAAAAGTTCCTTCTCACCTCAGTTTTAAATGGCCTCCCCTTTATTCTAAGACTGTGGCCCCCTAGTTCTGGACTCCCCCGACATTGGGAACATTTTTGATCGTAACTTTAATTGGGAATGAGGGGGCAATAAGTGTGTTGTTGGTCTGGTGCACAGTCACTAGACTGCAGACCAGGATCTGATTTAGTGGAGCATCAGGCACTGTTCCAACCTTCCTCCTGATCAATAGCTTCAATCAATAATCTAATCACCAGACCATCAGTAACAACTTCATTCAGTTGAAACGCTGCTTCAGGCCGATTATTGGTACTCAGGCGGTTTACAGTCCAGGTCTTTCCGTTGTGTTTAATCTCCCCTCAAACATTAGTGGATCTCAAGCAGATGTGAAGTAGACCAGAGGTCGATGGAACGTGGGGGGAATGGGGTTACATGAACAGAACTGAAGGACGTTCCTTTAGGAAGGAGATGAGGAGAACAGTCTTCAGTCAGGGGATGGTGAATCTGGAATTCATTGCCACAGAAGGCTGTGGAGGCCAAGTCGATGGATATATTTAAGGCGGAGATAGATAGATTTTTGATAAGTACGGGTGTCAGAGTTACCAGCAATAATCGCCATTGGTAAGTCACAAGCTACTAATACTAAACCAACTGGACAGGCTCCACTGTTTCACTGAGGCGGAAAGATAAGGAAATGGATGAAAGGTTTACAGGTAAACTTAACATGCCTGAAGCACCTCTCCAGTTTTGCTATTTTTTCATTTTATAGACAATAGACAATAGGTGCAGGAGGAGTCCATTCGGCCCTTCGAGTCAGCACCGCCATTCAATGTGATCATGGCTGATCATTCTCAATCAGTACCCCGTTCCTGCCTTCTCCCCATACCCCCTGACTCCGCTATCCTTAAGAGCTCTATCCAGCTCTCTCTTGAATGCATTCAGAGAATTGGCCTCCACTGCCTTCTGAGGCAGAGAATTCCACAGATTCACAACTCTCTGACTGAAAAAGTTTTTCCTCATCTCAGTTCTAAATGGCCTACCCCTTATTCATAAACTGTGGCCCCTGGTTCTGGACTCCCCCAACATTGGGAACATGTTTCCTGCCTCTAACGTGTCCAACCCCCTAATAATCTTATACGTTTCGATAAGATCTCCTCTCATCCTTCTAAATTCCAGTGTGTACAAGCCTAGATCAGTCATGATTGCATGGCCGAGTAGACTTGATGGGCCGAATGGCCTAATTCTGCTCCTATTCCTTATGACCTATGAACTCGTCTTCCCATTCACTGACATACATGCAGACCACTGGTGGGAAAGGGAAAATGTCAAAGTCAATATCTTTGTAAAGTGCACAGGTACATAAGATATCGGGACAATGAAACACCTTGAACCTAAGAACACTGAAGAAGTCTGGTCTACCCCAACAGCTGCTGACGACATTCTACCGCTGCACCATAGAGAGCATCCTAACACATGGCATCCCTGTGTGGTACCTCAACTGCACGGAGGCAGAGAGGAAAGCTCTTCAGCGGGTAGTCCATAGAGCTCAGAGGACCATCGGAACACAGCTACCAGCCTTGGAGGGCATCTACAACACACGATGCCTCAGAAAAGCCACAAAGACTCTTCACACCCCTGCAACAGTCTGTTCGAACTTCTACCATCGGGCAGACGATACAAGGCCTTCTACGCCCGCACCTCCAGACTCAGGAACAGCTTCATCCCCAGGGCCATAGCTGCTATGAACCG
>NC_135989.1:15787510-15857510 GCF_053455715.1 Rhinoraja longicauda
TTCGCGCTACGGCCTAACATCGTGGAGTCGGCGGCCTCCAGCTGGGATCGACCTCGAAGACTCCGGTCGCAGGGCCTGGACTTACCATCTCGGAGGCTTCGGCCGTGGGCCCTGCAGACCGCAACATCGGGAGTTCGCAGGTCCCTGGCTGGCGACCGGCTTTCGGGAGCTCCAGCCGCAGCAGCTTTGACCGCCCCGAAGCACGAGGCACGATCAACCCGCCCGCAGGCCCTTCATCACCCTGCGTGGCCCGGCCGCAGCACTTTCCATCGCCCGGTGGGGGCTCAGGACTCTCATCGCCCTGCGTGGCTCGGCCGCGGCATTTTCCATCGCCCGGTGGGGGCTCAGAACTTTCATCGGCCTGCTCGGCTCGACCCTGGGACTTTCCATCGCCCGGTGGGGGCTTCAAGGGGTTGGGAGCCTCGATCGCCTCGTGGCGCCACGGGAGAAGAACGAGGAGGAGATAAGACTTTGCCTTCCATCACAGTGAGGGTATGCCTAGAGCAATCACTGTGATGGCTGTTTTGTGTAAAAAATTGTATCTGTGTGTCTTGTGCTCTTTAATGTCTACTGCCGGACCCTGACGTGAGAGGACGCTGGCGTTGTGTATTCGCCGCTTTTCCGTCAGGATAGTTTGTCTGTTTGTCTGTTTGTTTCTATGTTAATTGTATTTGTAAAGCGCTTTGTGCATGTGTTAAGGCGCTATATAAAATAAATATATTATTATTATTATTATTATTGTCTATTGTCTATCACATTGATTGGCGGTGCTGGCTCCTAGGGCTGAATGCACCTATTTTCCTGCACCTATTTTCGATGTTTAAATCCTCCTTAAAGATTATTGCGCCTGCTGTAGTTTCCTTTATGAGGCTGTAACTCTGCGATGACTTTAGACTGTGGGTCACTCTGTCATTTTGCTCATTAAAAAGGCAGAGAACTGCAAATTGCCGCGGCGCCGAGATTGATAATGAAATGGGGCACGGCTAAAGTGATTCAGGATTATTTCTGTGTCATTTTGCCTCCTTGCTGATGAGCACAAACCAGGGATTTGGTATCGTTTCTCTGATGACCCCCCCCCCCCTCCCCCCCCGACAAACGGAACCAAAATGGTTCTGAGCCGTAGCTCGCCCTTGATTGCTTTGCGAATGTTTCCAAAGCCGCTTAAAGGCGGCATACTTTCACTTCCCGTCTCTCCGCAGTTCTGGCCTAGTCTTCTTAACGAGGGCCCTCATTAGCGGGTGATCAGCCAGGCAGGCGAAGCCACAAACGCATTCCCCACCCCTACCTCCACATGTCCCAGAACCACCTCGTGGCCGACGGTGCACTTTCCGCGTGGATTTACTCTGCAAGGCAATGGAAGATGTTCTTGCAAAGCAAGATCCCACAACAGTGGGATCACGGTGGCGCAGCGGTAGAGTTGCTGCCTTACTGCCTTACCAGAGACCCGGGTTGGACCCTGACTACGGGTGCTGTCTGCACGGAGTTTGTACGTTCTCCCTGTGACCGCGTGGGTTTTCTCCAGTGCTCCGGTTTCCTCCCACACTCCAAAGACGTGCAGGTACGTAGGTTAGTTTGCTTCGGTGAAAATTGTAAATTGTCCCTAGTTTTCATAAGTTCATAAGTGATAGGAGCAGAATTAGACCATTCGGCTCATCGTCTACTCCGCCATTCAATCATGGCTGGTCTATCTCTCGCTCCTAACATTCTCCTGCCTTCTCCCCATGACCCCTAGTGTGTAGGATAGTGCTAGTGTTTCTCCGGGTGCTCCGGTTTCCTCCTACACTCATTAGGTCAGGCAACCGCAGATCAATAGTCAATAGTCAATAGTCAATTTATTTGTCACATACACATAAATGTGCAGTGAAATGAAATATTACCCACAGTCCAACAATAAGACCAATAAAAATAAGCAATAAAAATATGGAATAACACACACAATCATGAACCAACACCAAACAAAAAGAAACATCCATCACAGTGAGTCTCCTCCAGTCCCCTCCTCACTGTGATGGAAGGCCAGAATGTCTTTTCCCTTCCCCTGTCGTCTTCTCCCGCGGTCAGGCTGTTGAACTTGCCACGTCGGGAGTGATACAGTATGGAATCAGGCCCTTCGGCTCAACTTGCCCATGCCCACCAAGATGACCCACCTACACTGGTTCCACCTGCCTGCGTTTGGCCCACATCTCTCTAAACCAACATCAGGCAGATGGTCAAAGGTGACACCAAAACACTGCATTTATTAGATTGTGCACGTTGGGTTGATTGCATTAGGCAAAACAGGGTGGACCAACTGAAGGTGGCCCTGCTTGCCACTGCAGATATCCAGACCAGACCATCCCTGGAGTACTGTGTGCAGTTTTGGTCTCCAAATTTGAGGAAGGATATTCTTGCTATTGAGGGCGTGCAGCGTAGGTTTACTAGGTTAATTCCCGGAATGGCTGGACTGTCATATGTTGAAAGACTGGAGCGACTAGGCTTGTATACACTGGAATTTAGAAGAATGAGAGGGGATCTTATCGAAACGTATAAGATTATTAACGGGTTGGACAAGTTAGAGGCAGGAAACATGTTCCCAATGTTGGGGGAGTCCAGAACAAGGGGCCACAGTTTAAGAATAAGGGGTAGGCCATTTAGAACTGAGATGAGGAAAAACTTTTTCAGTCAGAGAGTTGTGAATCTGTGGAATTCTCTGCCTCAGAAGGCAGTGGAGGCCAATTCTCTGAATGCATTCAAGAGAGAGCTGGATAGAGCTCTTAAGGATAGCGGAGTCAGGGGGTATGGGGAGAAGGCAGGAACGGGGTACTGATTGAGAATGATCAGCCATGATCACATTGAATGGCGGTGCTGGCTCAAAGGGCCGAATGGCCTCCTCCTGCACCTATTGTCTATTGTCTATTGTCTATCCCACACATCGTGAATGACTGCTCACTGAGGCTTTTCCCTGGTGGCATCAAAGGCTATCCACCCAGCAACTGCTGCTGCCCTGGCCGCCTGGGTGTCCACCCTTGACCTACAACTTTAGGATGTGCACGCCATACGCAAGAGGAAGTAGAGGAAGAAGAAGAAGATGGATGGAGTAGAACCCAGTCTGAAGAAGGGTCTCGACCCGAAACGTCACCCATTCCTTCTCTCCAGAGATGCTGCCTGTCCCGCTGAGTTACTCCAGCATTTTGTGCTCGTCTACTGAAAAGAGAAGGACATTTGCCGGGTGAACAGTGCCTTTGGTTCTGAATAGACCGCAGTTCTTCACTCCCCTGAGTCAAGCAGATGGTTTTATTTTGCTGGTAAGTCATTTCAAACTCAAACTGAGCCCCATCGAAAATCCAATTTACTGCTAATTCCTCTAACAGGGAAGTGAAAGAGAAAACAAAACAAATTAAACCCGTGCCAGAACAAAACATTATGAATTAATTAGCATTTCATATTTTTCAGATAACAAGTTTTTTTTAGAAAAAGGAAAGCAAATGCATGAGGAATATGCAACATGTATTTTATATAATTTTATA
This sequence comes from Rhinoraja longicauda, assembly GCF_053455715.1. NCBI lineage: Eukaryota > Metazoa > Chordata > Chondrichthyes > Rajiformes > Arhynchobatidae > Rhinoraja > Rhinoraja longicauda. The sequence goes on from NC_135989.1 coordinate 15,791,017, forward strand.
TGTTTCTATAGGATGAGAGGGGGTCTTATGGAGACATATAAAATTCTTAAGGGATTGGGCAGGCTAGTAGATGCAGGAAAAATGTTCCCCATGTTGGGGGAGTCCAGAACCAGGGGTCACAATTTAAGAATAATAATAATAATAATAATACATTACATTTATATAGCGCTTTTCATACACTCAAAGACGCTTTACAGGGATTTAGAGAACATAGGGAAGTGAATAAATAGATAAATAAGTAAACGAACAGAGAAAGGAGACAGAAGGTGAGATGACCTTCAGTGGTTGAAGGCAGTACTGAACAGGTGAGACTTCAGTGATGTTTTGAATGTGGTGAGTGTGGAGGAGTCTCTGACGGTTTGAGGTAGTGAGTTCCATAGGGTGGGAGCAGCGATAGAGAAAGCCCTGTCCCCCCAGGATCTGAGTTTGGTCCGGATGTGGGGGGATAGGAGATTGGCAGCAGCAGAGTGGAGGGTGCAGGTGGGAGTGTGCCTGTGGAGGAGGTCAGTCAGGTAGGATGGGGCCAGGTTATGGAGGGCTTTGTAGGTCATGAGGAGGATTTTGTACTGGATTCTCTGGGGGATGGGGAGCCAGTGGAGTTTGTAAAGGACGGGGGTGATATGGTCACGGATCGGGGTGTGGGTGAGTAGACGGGCAGCGGAGTTTTGAATGTATTGAAGTTTACTGATGATTTTTGAGGGTGCGCCATAGAGGAGGCTGTTGCAGTAGTCCAGACGGGAGGTGATGAAGGCGTGGATGAGGGTTTCTGCAGCTGTGGAGGAGAGGCATGGACGGAGACGGGCAATGTTTTTGAGGTGGAAGAAGGCTGTCTTTGTGATGTGTTTGATGTGTTTGTCGAAGGAGAGGGTTTGATCAAAGATGATTCCAAGATTCCGGATGTGAGGTGAGGTGGATACTGGGAGACCATCAATATTGAGGATGAAGTTTTGGGTGGATTTGGTGAGCGTTTTTGGACCAATGATGATGATTTCAGATTTGTTGCAGTTGAGTTTGAGGAAATTTGATTGAAGCCAAGATTTTATTTCAGTGATGCAGTTTGTCAGTGTAGAGTGTGTGGTGGGGGAGATTGATTTGGTGGAGATGAGGAGCTGGATATCATCGGCGAAGCAGTGGAAGTTGAGACCATGACGGCGGATTAATTGACGAATAAGGGGTCTTTTGGTCAGAAGGGAGACAGGTAGGATGGGTCAGAGAAGGAACAGAGGGCCACGTTGAACAATTCCTCTACAAACCCCAGGTAATGGAAACCAATCCATGAGCGCGTAAACCAAATGGCGTTGAACATAATAAACACCTCTTCAGTTGACATCAGGGGCATTGGACTTCTATTAATGAGTCTGTGCAGATGGCAGCACAGAGGTAGAGCTAATTCCTTACAGCGCCAGAGAACCGGGTCAATTCTGCCTACGGGTGCTGTCTGTACGTAGTTTGTACGTTCTCCCCCTGCCCGGCGTGGGCTTCCTCCCACACTCCAAAGATGTAGAGGTTTTTGTAGGTTGACACAAAATGTTGGGGTAGACAATAGACAATAGACAATAGGTGCAGGAGGAGGCCATTCAGTCCTTCGAGCCAGCGCCGCCATTCAATGTGATCATGGCTGATCATTCTCAGCTGTTCAGGCAGCATCTCTGGAGAGAAGGACTGGATGGGCCCATTCCTTCTCTCCAGAGATGCTGCCTGTCCCGCTGAGTTACTCCAACATTTCGGGCCTATCTTCGGTTTAAACCAACATCTGCAGTTCCTTCTACAACAGGTTTCTAGGTTAATTGGCTTGGTATAAATATAAATTGTCCCTAGTGAGCATAGGATAGAGTCAATGTGCGGGTCGGTACGGACTCGGTGGGCCGAAGGGCCTGTTTCCGCGCTGTATCTCTAAACTAAACTAAACTAAACTGTTGGTGTAAGCGTTCAACCTATCTAGGTAACTGCAACTAAAGCTCCCAGTAAAGACTGGGGAGGAACAACTTCATAGTTTGAATAATACATTACAGTGACCAACGCTAACATGCTTATTAGCCCTGACAAGTAATTGAATTCATGAATAGTAATAAAGTCTGAAAGCATTAATATTTTATAAAAAGAATGTTGCTGGAGGTTGTGGTATCATTAGGCAGGAATCCGTGTTGTTCGTTAGGGATTGGAGAAGACAGAGGTCGTTGCTAGCTTGGGTATGGGTTTGCTTTCCTGTTGGTATAAGTTCAGAAGCATAGCAGAGTTCAGTTCAGTTCAGTTGAGTTAAGTTTATTGTCACGTGTACCGAGGTACAGTGAAAAGCAAAGATACTAGAGGAGCAAGATAGACCACTCGACCCTATAAACCGTAGTACATCACGGCGCCATTTTAGTAGGCAGAAACTTGCAGAAACGTTTAAAAAGAAAAATAGCAAAAATCTGTGAATTGATAGATGAGATATATTCTGCATTTTAATGGTATCATCACACATACTGTTCCCCACAACACTGATTACACTGCGAGAGGCAGAGCGAACGGCGGGTTTTGCCTACTAAAATGGCGGACGTTACGCTCCTTTGCGTACTACACTTCAGTATAGGCGATTTCAACGGAGTGGCCAGAGAGTTCTCTGCCTCAGAAGGCAGTGGAGGCCAATTCTCTGAATGCATTCAAGAGAGAGCTGGATAGAGCTCTTAAGGATAGCGGAGTCAGGGGGTTTGGGGGAAGGCAGGAACGGGGTACTGATTGAGAATGATCAGCCATGATCACATTGAATGGCGGTGCTGGCTCGAAGGGCCGAATGGCCTCCTCCTGCACCTATTGTCTATTGTCTATTGTTCCTCTAGTTTCTTTGGTGAAAAGCTTTTGTGGCAGTCAGCGGAAAGACAATACATTACAATCGAGCCATTTACAGTGTGTAGATACATGATAAGGTAATGCAGAGATTCATAGTGTAGGTGGGACATGTTGGCCGGTGTGGGCAAATTGAGCCGGAATCATGCAGACAGGCCCTTTGGCCTATTGATCCACCACCCATTCCACACCGTCTCACCCTATGACTCGATGACTCCATACATGAAATACACAGGCACATCGACAGAGAGGGCTTGCTGTTTAAGCCCAGAAGAAACTTCTTCCTAAGGTAGACACAAAATGTTGGAGTAACTCAGCAGACCAGGCAGCATCTCTGGAGAGAGGGAATGGGGTCGGGAACGTTAAAAGCCACCCATTCCTTCTCTCCAGAGATGCTGCCTGTCCCACTGAGTTACTCCAGCACATTGTGCCTATCTTCAGTTTTTCAACCAGCATCTGCAGTTCCTTCCTGCACATTCAGTAAAGATCTTACTATGCATAAAAAACAATCACCCTTAAACACAAGAGTGTAAGGAAGGTAAGGACACTGAGGTAGTACACAAGAGTCACCATGTTTTAGATTTTAGATTCCAGAACCTGCAGTTGCTTGTGTGTATGGTACCCACAGTGTAGAGTGAGCTTAGTTCTGTATCTAATTTGTGCTTTATCTGACAACAACTAGTGACATTTGTACATTATCTCTGACATTTTGAATCTTTGAAAGCTGTTTAGAACGTGTCAGTTGTTCAGCTGTGCCACAGAGGATAACACACTTTCATTTATCTCACAGTGCTGACAGGGTCTTAAGTTCATAGCGCCATGCAGCGCGCAGGGAGGCCCTTCGGCCCATTGGTTCCGTGCTGGCCAGCAACCACCCGTTGACGTTAATCCTACATGGAGCCTATTTCTTTCATCCTACCTTCCCATTAATTCCCCTGAGATCCCAACACTCACCTGGACCCAAGGAACAATTCGCAGCAGCCCATCGGCCGACCAACCTTGTGGGTTTTGGAGGGAACTGGAGGAAGCACCCGGAGGAGACCCATCTTGCCACATGGGGAACGTGCAAACTCCACACAGGCAGGATCGAACCCGGCTTGCTGTGAGGCAGCTCCGTTTCCTCCCTTGTCACAAAGACGTGCTACCTCTTAAAACCATCCACCATTCACCTCAACGGCTCAGCGTTCGAGTAAGACTCATATCCTGACCGCCCTCTGGGTAAAGTCGTTGCTCCTGAATTATCCAACACCTTTAATTGTCACTGGCTTATATTTATGATTTCTAGTTCTGGCCGCTAGTGCAGTCACCATCTCTGTGTCTCCTTTAACAAATCCCTTTCAAAACATGAAATCTCTCTCAGCTCACCTCTCAATGGTTCAATGGTTCAATGGTCAATGGTTCAATGGTCAATGGTTCAATGGTCAATGGTTCAATGGTCAATGGTTCAATGGTCAATGGTCAATGGTCAATGATCAATGGTTCAATGGTCAATGGTTCAATGGTCAATGGTCAATGGTCAATGGTTCAATCGTCAATGGTCAATGGTTCAATGGTCAATGGTTCAATGGTCAATGGTCAATGGTCAATGGTTCAATGGTCAATGGTCAATGGTCAATGGTTCAATGGTCAATGGTCAATAGTTCAATGGTTCAATGGTCAATGGTTCAATGGTCAATGGTCAATGGTTAATGGTTCAATGGTCAATGGTTCAATGGTCAATGGTTCAATGGTTCAATGGTTCATGGTTCAATGGTCAATGGTTCAATGGTCAATGGTTCAATGGTCAATGGTCAATGGTTCAATGGTTCAATGGTTCATGGTTCAATGGTCAATGGTTCAATGGTCAATGGTTCAATGGTCAATGGTTCAATGGTCAATGGTCAATGGTCAATGGGTCAATGGTTCAATGGTTCAATGGTCAATGGTTCAATGGTTCAATGGTCAATGGTCAATGGTTCAATGGTCAATGGTTCAATGGTTCAATGGTTCAATGGTCAATAGTCAATGGTCAATAGTTTAATTGTCAATGGTTCAATGGTCAATGGTCAATGGTTCAATGGTTCAATGGTCAATGATTCAATGGTCAATGGTTCAATGGTCAATGGTCAATGGTCAATGGTCAATGGTTCAATGGTCAATGGTTCAATGGTCAATGGTTAATGGTCAATAGTCAATGGTACAATGGTCAATGGTTCAATGGTCAAATGGTCAATGGGCAATGGTCTATGGTCTATGGTTCAATGGTCAATGGTTCAATGGTTCAATGGTCAATGGTTCAATGGTTCAATGGTTCAATGGTCAATGGTCAATGGTTCAATGGTCAATGGTCAATGGTCAATGGTTCAATGGTTCAATGGGGCAATGGTCAATGGTTCAATGGTTCAATGGTCAATGGTCAATGGTTCAATGGTCAATGGTCAATGGTCAATGGTTCAATGGTTCAACGGTCAATGGTCAATGATTCAATGGTCAATGGTTCAATGGTCAATGGTCAATGGTTCAATGGTCAATGGTCAATGGTCAATGGTTCAATGGTTCAATGGTTCAATGGTTCAATGGTCAATGGTCAATGGTCAATGGTTCAATGGTCACTGGTGCAATGGTCAATGGTTCAATGGTCAATGGTCAATGGTCACTGGTGCAATGGTCAATGGTTCAATGGTCAATGGTCAATGGTCACTGGTCACTGATCAATGGTCAATAGTTCAATGGTCAATGGTTCAATGGTCAATGGTCAATGGTTCAATGGTTCAATGGTCAATGGTTCAATGGGGCAATGGTCAATGGTCAATGGTCAATGGTCAATGGTCAATGGTTCAATGGTTCAATGGTCAATGATTCAATGGTCAATGGTTCAATGGTCAATAGTCAATGGTTCAATGGTCAATGGTCAATGGTCAATGGTCAATGGTCAATGATTCAATGGTTCAATGGTTCAATGGTTCAATGGTCAATGGTCAATGGTTCAATGGTCACTGGTGCAGTGGTCAATGGTTCAATGGTCAATGGTCACTGGTGCAATGGTCAATGGTTCAATGGTCAATGGTCAATGGTCAATGGTCAATGGTCAATGGTCACTGGTCACTGGTCACTGGTCACTGGTCACTGGTCAATGGTCAATGGTTCAATGGTCAATGGTTCAATGGTTCAATGGTTCAATGGTTCAATGGTCAATGGTCAATGGTTCAATGGTTCAATGGTTCAATGGTTCAATGGTCAATGGTCAATGGTTCAATGGTTCAATGGTTCAATGGTTCAATGGTTAATGGTTCAATGGTTAATGGTTCAATGGTCACTGGTCAATGGTGCAATGGTCAATGGTTCAATGGTCAATGGTTCAATGGGCAATGGTTGAATGGCTCCTAGTGTGTGCAGGATAGTGTCAGTGTGTATGGATCGCTGGTCGGTGTGGACTCAGTGGGCCGAAGGGCCTGTTTCCGCGCTGTATTTTTAAACTAAACTAAACTAAACTAAACTAAACCAAGATCAGAATTGTTTGCAGTTCTCAGAGTTTAATCGAGTTTCAGTACAAGTATAACATCATTTTTCAGCTTTTCCGTTATGTGGAAAGCTCTCTGGAAAGCTGCTTTCAGTGTCTGTTTTTTTAATGACTCCATAAATTTATTTTGTCACTTGAGATGCTTTGTACATCTGTAACAACAGGTCAACACTCTTCTAGCCTAATGAGACATTTATTTTCAGTGGCGTTTGTGGCTTCTTTATCCTTCCAACCAAGATGTGCCACCTTTACTTTGTCTGCATCAGTTATTTATAAGAAGGGTCTTCACCCATTCCTTCTGTCCAGGGATGCTGCTTGTCCTGCTGAGTTACGCCAGGTTTTTGTGTATGTTCGGTTTAAACCAGCACCTGCAGTTCCTTCCTACATATCTGTTTAGTTTAGTTTAGTTTAGAGATACAGCGCGGAAACAGGCCCTTTGGCCCTCTGAGTCCGCACCGACCAGCGATCCCCGCACACTAACACTATCCTACACACACCGTGGACAATTTCATATTTACACCGAGCCAATTAACCTAGAAACCCGTGTGTGTTTGGAGTGCGGGAGGAAACTGAAGATCTCGGAGAAAACCCACGCAGGTCACGAGGGGAACGTACAAACTCCGTGCAGACAGCACCCGTAGTCGGGATCGAACCCGGGTCTCTGGTGCTGTAAGCGCTGTAAGGCAGCAACTCTACCGCTGCGCCACCGTGCCGCCCTGTTCTAATTTGCCACAAACGTGGCACAACATTGGACTACTTCTAATTCTTTTTTATTAATTACACTAATCTGGTTCCTTCTGTAAAATTGTGAATTGTTCTTCCAGTTTCCATGCTTACTTGGATGAGGAGTGTGGAGTCTCAAATTTTCAGTTTGGTTTATTGTCACGTGTACTGAGGTACAGTGAAAACCTTTTGTTGCGCGCTAACCAGTCAGCGGAAAGACAACACATGATTACAACGAGCCATCCACAGTATACAGATACATCATGAGGGAATAATGTTTAGTGCAAGGTAAAGCCAGCAAAGTCCGATCAAGGATAGTCCGAGGGTCACCAATGAGGTAGATGGTAGTTCAGCACTGCTCTCTGGTTGTGGTGGGATGGTTCAGTTGCCTGATAACAGCCGGGAGGAAACTGTCCCTGAATCTGGAGGTGTGCGTTTTCACACTTCTGTACCTTTTGCCTGATGGGAGAGGGGAGAAGAGGGAGAGGCCGGGGTGAGACTGGTCCTTGATTATGCTGCTGGCCTTGCCGAGGCAGCGTGAGGTGTAGATGGAGTCAATGGAAGGGAGGTCGGTTTGTGTGATGGTCTGGGCTGTGTCACTGCAATTTCTTGTGGATTTGAACCTGTGCAAAGTGGGCTGTGTAGCTACATCAACCTCTTGTCTTAGGTCAGTGCGTGAGGTTGTATATGCATTCATGTGTGTGTGTGTGTGTGTGTGTGTGTGTGTGTGTGTGTGTGTGTGTGTGTGTGTGTGTGTGTGTGTGTGTGTGTGTGTGTGTGTGTGTGTGTGTGTGTGTGTGTGTGTGTGTGTGTGTGTGCTTTGACTTGTGTGTGTTTAGTTTAGTTTGGAGATACAGCACAGGGACAGGCCCTTCAGCCCACCGAGTCCACGACAGCCAGCCATCCTTGGTCACTAACACTATCCTACACACACTAGTGACAATTTACAACTTTACAGAAGCCAATTAACCTACAAACCTGTACGTCTTTAGAATGTGGGAGGAAACCGGGGCTCCTGGAGAAAACCCATGTGCTCACGGGCAGAATGTACAAACTCCATACTGACAGCACCCATACTCAGGGTTTCTGGCACTGTGAGTGTGTGTGTGTGTGTTTGTGTATGTGTATGCATGTACACACATGCATATGTTCATGCCATGTGAATCTTACATGTATGTGAGCACTTACACGTATGTGAGCAGTTACTGTTTATATGTGAGCGTCAAAAAATGCAGAGGCTGGAAATCTGAATAAAAAAATTAAATATGCGTGAGAATGTGTGTGGTAGTGTGCGTGTGAGAGTGTGTGTGTGTGAGAATGTGTGTGAGAATGTGTGTGTGAGAGTGTGCGTGTGTGTGTGTGTGTGTGTGTGTGAGTGTGTATATGTGTGTGTCAGAGAATGCGTGAGAATGTGTGCATGTGAGAGTGCGTGTGTGAGAGAATGTGTGCATGTGAGTGTGTGTGTAAGAATGTGTGCGTGTGAGTGTGTGTGTGAGAATGTGTGTGTGTGAGTGTGTGTGAGAGTGTGTGCATTAATGTGTGTGTGTGAATGTGTGTGTTTGTGAATGTGTGCGTGTGAGAATGTGTGCGTGTGAGTGTGTGTGTAAGAATGTGTGCGTGTGAGTGTGTGTGTGAGTGTGTGTATGTGGTATGGGTGCAGGATAGATTGTGTATGTGCATCTGTGTGGGTGATGTTTGTGAGTGTGCGTGTGAGTGTGTAATCTCCACGTGCGTGTGTGTGTGAGTGTGAGTGTGTTTGCATGGGAGAGAGGTGGCACAGTGGTGCAGCGGTAGAGTTGCTGCCTCACAGCGCCAGAAAACCGGGTTTGATCCTGACTACGGGCGCTGTCTGTATGGAGTTTGTACGTTCTCCCCGTGACCTGCGTGGGTTTTCTCCGGGTGCTCCGGTTTCCTCCCACACTCCAAAGACGTGCAGGTTTGTAGGTCAATTGACCCTCTGTAAATTGCTCCTCGTGTGTAGGGGTGTGGATGCGAAAATGGGATAACGTAGAACCAGTGTGAACGGGTTCAGTCCGAAGAAGGGTCTCGACCCGAAAAGTCACCCATTCCCTCTCTCCTGAGATGCTGCCTGGCCCGCTGAGTTACTCCAGCATTTTGTGATACCTTCGATTTGTACCAGCATCTGCAGTTATTTTCCTGCACCAGTGTGAGCGGGTGATCGGTGGGTGGCACAGACATGATGGGCCGAAGGGCCTGTTTCCGCGCTGCATCTCTAAATCTAAACTAAGCAGCAGGAAAGGGGCGGAAGACAAAATAACTCCTGCCGCAGTTCCAGGAGGTGTCAGCAGGGGGCTGCAGAGCCTCACCGCTCAGGTGAGCGATCATCTGCCTTGAGAAATGAACATAAATCTGGATAAACAGAGACATCTATGTTCAATTTATTCAACAAAAGTCAAGGCTCCGAGCTGTAATTTACATACCAGCCACCCCCATCAACTGCAAAATCATTTTGTTAGCAGATTTTCCGCCGTGCTTTGTAGAGTGCACTTTGGAAAATTAAACTATTAGTAACAAAATATAATCCTCTCAGTTAATTATGCCTTTATTAAATAATATTACATTAATTTGTCATTATTGAGGATTTGCATTCCTCAGCTGCTGCCGGAGTGGTGACTATGGATTAGAAGCCTCTCATATCTGCAGTCATAACCTCAGAATTAAAGGACGTTTCCTTTAGGAAGGAGATGAGGAGGAATTTCTTTAGTCAGAGGGTGGTGAATCTGTGGGATTCGTTGCCACAGACGGCTGTGGAGGCCAAGTCAGTGGATATTTTTAAGGCAGAGATAAATAGATTATTGATCAGTGCGGGTGTCAGGAGTTATGGGGAGAAGGCAGGAGAAAGGGGTTAGGAGGGAGAGATAGATCAGCTATGATTGAATGGCGGAGTAGACTTGATGGGCCGAATGGCCTAATTCTGCTCCTATCACTTATGACCTTATGATCTTATGATATCTCGATGCCCTCATCCTATCTACACTCTCTCCTCATTACCTGCCCATGCCTGAAGAAGCATCTTAACCTGAAACGTCACCCATTCCTTCACTCCAGAGATGCTGCCTCTCCCACTGCTTTACTCTAGCATTTTGTGTCTGCCCTCCCTGTCAGCTCTTGTCCCTCTCCAGCTGCAGATCCCTGAGGAGTTTCTGTCCTTTTCCTAGAAGCAATCACCCTGTCACTGGGTAACCTTGCCTTCAGCCACGGAACTCCTAGGCTCTGGAATTCCGTCCCTCAACCTTCCCTCTGTAACAAAACGCTCCTCAACAATCAATCTCTTCCCCAGGTGGACCCGGGACTCCTGGCCTGAGGGTTATTTAGAAGTTCGGGGTCGTCAGCAGGGGTCAGTGGTCCATAACTCCACGCTGGTGACATTTTGATGTGAACTAAACCAAACTGAATTTAGTGACACAGCAGTAGAGTTGCTGCCTTACAGCGCCAGAGATCCCGGTTCATATCATATATATACAGCCGGAAACAGGCCTTTTCGGCCCTCCAAGTCCGTGCCGCCCAGTGATCCCCATTAACACTATCCTACACCCACTAGGGACCCACGTGTGTTTTCTCCAGCTTCCCCCCACACTCCAAAGACATACAGGTTTGTAGGTTAATTGGCTTCAGTAAATTATCCCTAGTGTACTGGATAGTGCTAGTGTACTGGGTGATTGCTGGCCAGCATAGGCTTGGTGGGCCGAAGGGCCTATGTCACTGGGCGGCACGGTGGCGCAGCGGTAGAGTTGCTGCCTTACAGCGAATGCAGCGCCGGAGACTCAGGTTCGATCCTGACTACGGGCGCCGTCTGTACGGAGTTTGTACGTTCTCCCCGTGACCTGCGTGGGTTTTCTCCGAGATCTTCGGTTTCCTCCCACACTCCAAAGACGTGCAGGTATGTAGGTTAAATGACTGGGTAAATGATTTAAAAAAATTGTCCCTAGTGTGTGTAGGATAGTGTTAATGTGCGGAGATCGCTGGGCGGCGCGGACCCGGTGGGCCGAAGGGCCTGTTTCCGCACTGTATCTCTAAATCTAAAAAATCTATTTCTGCACTGTACCTCTAAAGTCTAAAGTTTTAACTAAACTAAACCTTCTTTGGTTTAAAATATGTCTGACTTTTCCTCTTGTGAGATTTAAGTCAACAATTTAAAAAATCAGTGCACATTTTGGAACCCTGTTTATTGTGCATTTTAAAAAAAAAAACTGCTTCAAGATTAGGAAAATATGACTAACCATCAAAATTTAAGATATCTACAAGCCACATTTTGGAAAATCGGTGTTGAACTTTGATCCTACCTTTTACAAAACCAACCTTGGCATTTCACAGATACAGCTCTGCAGATTCTGCCACCTTTAAAGATGTTTCACCACACTGCATCTTTCCATCAGCAGGGCAGTGGATTGAATGCGTAGGAAGGAACTGCAGATGCTGGTTTAAACCGAAGAGAGACACAAAATGCTGGAGTAACTCAACGGGTCAGGCAGCATCTCTGGAGAGAAGGAATGTGTGACGTTTCGGGTCGAGACCCTTCTTCAGATTGATCAGTCTAAAGAAGGGTCTCGACCCGAAACGTCACCCATTCCTTCTCTCCCGAGATGCTGCCTGACCCGCTGAGTTACTCCAGCATTTTGTGTCTACCCTTTCCTATTCATGTTCCTGTCCAAATATCTTTAAAATGTTGTTAGTGTACCTGCCTCAAATTTAAACCGGGGACATCAGCTTATAATTTCCTCTTGCCTAAGACATACCACATCTCTCCGTCTCTTAGCCAGTCTTGTATCAATGCCATCACTGCTTTCACTAATTCCATGAACTTCAATTTTGCGAACCAATCTGTAATGTGACACTTGATTAAATGCTTTTTAACAGTCCATATACACATTAGCCTGACAACCTTCATTACCTTCCTTGTACCTTCAGCCAAGAACTCATCAGGTTGGTTGAAGGTGAACTACCTTCATCACAGTTGCCCTGGTTGTCAGTTATCAACCCCTATTTCCCCAACTGACAATTAACTTTGTCCTGCATCATTTCTCCAAATTTCTCCACTGCTGATGCCAGCTCGTCGTTATAGCATTCTTGCCTCGTTTTGATCGGTGCGATACATTTACAATTCTCCAACGCTGGAGCATTGAAAGATAGCAGCTTGATACTTCTCCACTCTACCTCCCTCTGGATCCAACTCATGTGGACCAGGGACATTTCCACTTGAAAGATAGCCAGGTTCTTCACAACACCTGTCCATCGCCCATCCATCTAATTTGACCACCTCATCTGTTCATCTCCTGGCCCTCATCTGTCCAGCACATCTGGCCATCTCCATGTCCCTGAACATCTGCCCTGCACATCTCCAACACATCTTCTGGCCATCTCATCTCCTGACCATCTCATCTGGCCATCTCCAAACCATCTCATCTGTCCTTCTCATCCATCCATCTTAACCACAGTTCATCTCCTGTCCACCTCATTAGCTGTCCATCTCCTGTCCACATCATTGCCTGTCCATCTTCTGTCCACATCATTGCCTGTCCATTTCTTCTATCCATCTCATCTGGCCATCTCCTGTTCATCACCTGTTCATCTCATTTGACCACCTTACTGAATAGTGCCTGGGGAGAGTGGATGTGAAGGGGATGTTTCCACTAGTGGGAGAGTCCAGAACCAGAGGCCCTAGTCACAGAATAAAGGACGTACCTTTAGAAATAAATTTCTCAGGCCAGAGGGTGGTGAATCTGAGGAATTCATTGCCACAGACGGCTGTGGAAGCCACTGCATTGGTTATTTTTACGGCGGGATTGACAGACACTTGATCAGAGCGGGTGTCAGGGGTTATGGGGAGAACGCAGGAGAATGGGGTTAGGAGGGAGAGATAGATCAGCCATGATTGAATGGTGGAGCAGGCTTGATGGGCCGAATGGCCTGATTCTGCTCCTACAACTTGTGAACTCATGGACTTCCATATCCCATCAGTAACCACAGATGGAACAGCCACATCATCTGTATCACAAAATGCTGGAGTAACTCAGCGGGTCAGGCAGCATCTCAGGAGAGAAGGAATGGGTGGCGTTTCGGGTTGAGACCCTTCTTCAGACTGATGTCAGGGGAGGGGCGGGACAAAGAAAGGATGTAGTTGGAGACAGGAAGACTAGTGGGAGAACTGGGAAGGGGAAGGGGAAAGAGAGGGACAGAGGAACTATCTGAAGTTAGAGAAGTCAATGTTCATACCGCTGGGGTGTAAGCTGCCCAAGCGAAATATGAGGTGCTGTTCCTCCAATTTGCGGTGGGCCTCACTATGATAATGGAGGAGGCCCATGACAGGAAAGTCAGGCTGGGAGTGAGAGGGGGGGTTGAAGTGCTGAGCCACTGGGAGATCAGGTTGGTTGAGGCGGACTGAGCGAAGGTGTTGAGCGAAACGATCGCCACATCATCTGGGTCATTTTGTTCTCGGTTGAAGAAATAATTGTCGAAGTTTTGGGAGGGAGCTTCCTTGTCCCTGATGTGACGTGTGTGTTGGGCTGACTTGAGAAAGCAGACATGGCCTCAGCTTTACCTCTGAAAGTCTCCGCCTCTCTTGGTATCACGCCCACTCACTCCAACACTGGTCTGCATGCCAAGATCTTTGCTGCTCAGATCTCCAGAGGGAGCCAGGTAACCCACACACTTCAGCTCAGCCGAAATGTGTAGGAAGGAACTGCAGATGCTGGTTCACATCGAAGATAGACACAAAATGCTGGAGTAACTTAGCGGGACAGGAGAGAAGGAATGGATCTGAAGAAGGGTCTCGACCTGAAACGCCACCCATTCCTTTTCTCCAGAGATGCTGCCAGTCCCGCTGAGTTACTCCAGCATTTTGTGTCTATCTACAGCTCAGAGTCGAGGTCGTAAACGCGAGCTGGGGGTTTTAACACCTCCTAGATCACTTTAACAAGAGCTCAGTATTTCCTATTCCCTTCCCCTCTGATCGCTGATGGAAGCATTAGCTCGAAGATTAGAGAGTCTTCATAAATAGCTCCCATCAAGTCTCAGGGACACCACAAGATGGACAAATAATGACTTACGTCAGCTTAATGAATTAAAATAATTAGCATCTTGGCTGTTGTGTTCGGCCTGTTCCATTCTATTAGGCAGCTCAGACCAAGAGATGTTTGTGCTTTCCTGTGGCAGAGTGGGAATGTCATCAGGCAGAGTTTAATAGCCTGCCTTCCAAGAGTTCCTCAGTGACTGCTTTCATTACTAACTGCACGACTGTATTCACTAATGCAATTTAATACCAAGCTTCATTGGTTACAGACTGTATTTTAATCCCGAGCGAAGGGGGGAAGGGATTTAAAAAAGAATAGAAAGACTGGTTTATACTTTGAGGTTTGCTTCCTCATCCGTTACACTCATACTCTGAATTATTTATGTCGTTTCAGATCGATATAACGTTCCCAGTACCATCTGTTGTTGGCACTCTTGTGATTTTTGGCCACACAAAAAAACTAAAGAAAAGTCCACCGTCTCATAAGATCATAAGACAGTTCGCACAGTCTCTGTGATAGGTTCAGCCCGTCTCACACACTGATCTCCGGTGTGCATTGTCCACATTGACAATGATTGTGACTTGGTTCACCTCACGGTAATTGGCCCAGCTGAGACAGATGACTGTCCATGGAGTCTGAAGAAGGGTCTCGACCCGAAACGTCACCCATTCCTTCTCTCCCGAGATGCTGCCTGACCTGCTGAGTTACTCCAGCACTTTGTGAATAAATACCTTCGACTGTCCATAAGGTCATAACGTCACCCATTCCTTCTCTCCAGAGATGCTGCCCGACCTGCTGAGTTACTCCAGCACTTTGTGAATAAATACCTTCGACTGTCCATAAGGTCATAACGTCACCCATTCCTTCTCTCCTGTGATGCTGCCTGACCCCGCTGAGTTACTCCAGCACTTTGTGATACCTTCGATTTGTACCAACATCTGCAGTTATTATCCTACGCTCATAAGCTCATACATTCATGCTCATAAGGCCATTCGGCCCATCAAGTCTACTCCGCCATTCAATCATGGCCGATCTATCTCTCCCTCCTAACCCCATTCTCCTGCCTTCTCCCCATAACCCCTGACACCGGTACTAATCAAAAATGTATCTCTGCCTTGAAAATATCCACTGACTTGGCCTCCACAGCCTTCTGGGGCAATGAATTCCACAGATTCACCGTCCTCTGACGAAATAAATTCCTCCTCGTCTCCTTCCTAAAGGAACGTCCTTTAATTCTGAGGCTCTGGTCGCTCCCCAGCGTCCAAAGGTTGCTGAAGATTGTGGGGGTGTCGGGATGGGCGATGAGGGAGGGGTGGGGGTGGGGGGGGTGGGGGGCTGGGGTCTGGAGCCAGCACGCTGAACTCCCCCTCAGACTTAGGGATGAGGAGTCTGGCAGGCATCGCGTGTGGGACAGGTACCTGCAGATTCACCACAGCTCCCGTTTGCTTCATCTTCCTTTGAAGACTCTTTCATCTCTCCTTTTGTGTTTCAAATCCCTGGTGGTTTTAATAATAAAAATAATAATGTATTTTATTTATATAGCGCTTTTCATATACTCAAAGGCGCTTTACAGAGATTTAGAGAACATAGGGAAGTGAATAAATAGATAAATAAGTAAATAAATAAACGAACAGAGAAAGGAGACAGAAGGTGAGGTGACCTTCAGTGGTTGAAGGCAGTACTGAACAGGTGAGACTTCAGCGATGTTTTGAATGTGGTGAGTGAGGAGGAGTCTCTGACGGTTTGGGGTAGTGAGTTCCATAGGGTGGGAGCAGCGATGGAGAAAGCCCTGTCCCCCCAGGATCTGAGTTTGGTCCGGATGTGGGGGGATAGGAGATTGGCAGCAGCAGAGCGGAGGGTGCAGGTGGGAGTGTGCCTGTGGAGGAGGTCGGTCAGGTAGGATGGGGCCAGGTTATGGAGGGCTTTGTAGGTTATGAGGAGGATTTTGTACTGGATTCTGTACTGGATTTTGTACTGGTTTTGAGTGGAGTGATGTTGCTGGTTATGTTGCTGAAAATATTATTCATGGGACATGAACTCTACTTTCCATCTCCTGTTTCTCTTTCCATCTCTCGTCTTTCGTTTCATCGTTTTTCCTTTCTTCTTTCTACCTTCACTTTTCCAGCTTCATCATTTTTCCCTTTCCTTATTCCTTCATTCTTTCCATCTTCACATTCTCCCCATCTTTCTTTCTTTTAATTGACAGTTTCTCATTCTTCCCATCTCTTTTCTTCCCCTCTACTTTCCTTATCATCTTTATTCCATCACCTTTTCCTTTCACATTCCTTCTTTCCAGCTTACCTCCTTTTTTTTTCATCTTTATCTTCTCATTCTTTCTCTCTTTATTTTTTCCTTCCCCATTTCTCGATCCGAAACGTCACCCATTCCTTCTCTCCAGAGATGCCGCCTGTCCAGCTGAGTTCTCCAGCACTTTAGTTCAGTGTAGTTTAGAGATACAGTCAGTAAACAGGCCCTTGGGGTATCAAGTCCGCACGTTAACACGCCTACACACACACACTAGGGACAATATTTTTTTTACACTTATACCAAGTATACAAACCCAAGCCAATTAGCCTACAAACCTGTACGTCTTTGGAGTGTGGGAGAAACCGAAGATCTTGGAGAAAACCCACGCAGGTCGTACGTACAAACTCCGTACAGACAGCGCCCGTAGTCGGGATCGAACCCGGGTCTCTGGCGCTGTAAGGGCTGTAAGGCAGCAACTCTACCGCTGCACCACCTCGCCTCCCTCTACGTCTATTTTGTGTCTACCTTCTATGTTAAACGTGTTCTGGGTTCGCTGTGCTGTTGGCTTCCGTTCCACAAACCCTGTGTTTGACAATTGTTTTCTGGGCCTCAGTTTGATGGAGAGCCGAGGAGGATTAATATCAGTCAAGGAATGTCACTTCCACAGCCCTGCAGAGAAAAATGCAAGGTCACAAACAGCAATAGCAAATACACACAGCCTCTGCTCACCCCTATCAATTACTCTTCCAACATGATCCATTCAGTAAAACACTGTGCAGATCAAACCTCAGTGTGCACAGGGGAGTTGGGAACATAGGGAGGGAGGTAATGCATCAGAGGGGCAGAAGATGGTGGAGAGGTTTATCTTCATGTTCCAATAACAATTGCCCAGCCACAGAACATCTTTAACATTTCCAGCACGTCCCACTGCTCTACACTACAGTGCTAGCCAACGAAGTATTGATCCCAAACCATATTAAGGGCGGCTCTGTGGCACAGTAGTAGAGTTGCTGCCTCACAGCGCCAGAGACCCGGGTTCGATCCTGACCACGGGTGCTGTGTGGACTTTCTATGTTCTCCCCGTGACCTGCATGGGTTTACTCTGCACCGCTGCATCGCTCTATGACACGATGGAGGTGCATCCAAACCATTGATCACATTTTCAAAGAGTCAGACCCAAATAAAACGCTCGTAGGTTGATGCTCGACATGAAACATTCACCTCAACAACCCTTCACACTTTGATGTTGCATGATATCACAAGTTCACAAATGACAGGAGTAGGATTAGGCCATTCAGCCCATCGAGTCTACTCTGCCATTCAATCATGGCTGATCTCTGCCTCCTAACCCCATTTTCCTACACGATTAAAGTCGAGCCACTTACAGTGTATAGATACATGATAAGGGAATAACGTTTAGTGCAAGGTTAAGCCAGCAAAGTCCGATCAAGGATAGTCTGAGGGTCACCAATGAGGTAGATAGTAGTTCAGCACTGTTCTCTGGTTGTGGTAGGATGGTTCTAACAAACTGACAAAAACGCACACCACCAAATTCAGGAACAGTTCCTTCCCAGCTGTTATCAGGCAACTGAATCATCCCAGCTGATCTATCTCTCCCTCCTAACCCCATTCTCCTGCCTTCTCCCCATAACCCTTGACACCCGTTCTAATCAAGAATCTATCTATCTCTGCCTTAAAAATATCCACTGACTTGGCCTCCACAGCCCTCTGTGGCAATGAGTTGCACAGATTAACTACCCTCTGACTAAAGAAGTTCCTCCTCACCTCCTTTCTTTAATTCTGAGGCTGTGACCTCTGGTCTTAGACTCTCCCACCCATCCTCTCCACATCCACTCTTTCTATGCCTTTTATTATTCTGTACGTTTCAATGAGGTCCCTCCCTCAACAATAGACAATAGACAATAGGTGCAGGAGGAGGCCATTCAGCCCTTCGAGCCAGCACCGCCATTCAATGTGATCATGGCTGATCATTCTCAATCAGTACCCCGTTCCTGCCTTCTCCCCATACCCCCTGACTCCGCTATCCTTAAGAGCTCTACCTAGCTCTCTCTTGAATGCATTCAGAGAATTGGCCTCCACTGCCTTCTGAGGCGGAGAATTCCACCTTCCAACCTTCTAAACTCCAGCGAGTGGAGGCCCATCAAATGCTTCTAGCGTTTTATGTCTTTGTTTCAGATTTGTGGCATCTGCAGTTGTCTTTCCTCCAATTAGTTCAGCGCAAGTATGTTTCACTGTGGTGTAGCTATGAGTCTTCTCCACAAGTGTGCATGTATCAAACCGACCCTGCAGTCTTCTCAAGTTAATCTTTTCTATCGACACTGAAACAGATTTACCGAGAGACATGCTCACAATTATAGTCAGCGAAACATCTCAAATCAAAATGATCTACATCTCTTTGCTCCGCCGGGTCAATAAATTGGATTTCGTCGCGGCCCGACCAATGATAATGGTCCATTGTTGCTCTTTCTAGTCATTTATATCTGCTAATTATATTGCTGTGAAGATGTTTTGCTTTCTAGTTATGGTTGGCATATGGAGCCATTTACCGCAAGATGTCTAGAGAATGGAAAATTCATGTTAACTAGAGCAGGCTGAGTTGTGTTACTAGATGACAAGCTGTAGGTTATATATGTACCACTGCTAGTTTTATTGAGGGAGGTTGGATTAACTACCAGTTTGACCGGTTGGTCCAAGATGGCTGCGCCACCATTTTGCTGCGGCTCGCCGGCAGTCTGTTTGTCTTTTTTTCTGGGGGTGGTGGTGGTGGTGAGGGGGGGGTATGGGGGTGGGGGAAACCTTTCTTTTAAAAAAAATCTCTTCCTCGAGGCGCTGTTCGACCGCGGGACTTTCCCGGCGCGGCTCGGCCGCGGGACCTTCCATCGCCTGGCGTGGCTTGGCCGCGGGACCTTCCATCTCCTTGCGGGGGGTGTGCGAGTCGGAAGCCTCGGTCGCCTCGGCAGAAGTCGAACTATCTGTCCGTGGGAGAAGCATGGGGGAAGAGAGAAGATTTTTTTTTGCCTTCCAGCACAGTGAACAGGAACAGCACCTCATATTTCGCCTGGGCAGTTTGCAGCCCAGTGGTATGAACATCGACTTCTCCAACTTTAGATAGTTCCTCTGTCCCTCTCTTCCCTTCCTCCTTCCCAGATCTCCCTCTATCTTCCTGTCTCCACCTATATCCTTCCTTTGTCCCGCCCCCCTGAAGAAGGGTCTCGACCCGAAACGTCACCCATTCCTTCTCTCCTGAGATGCTGCCTGTCCCGCTGAGTTACTCCAGCATTTTGTGAATAAATACCTTCGATTTGTACCAGCATCTGCAGTTATTTTCTTATACTACAGTGAAGGGGGGTGTCTGGAGTAGTCACTGTGATGGATGTTTGTGTTAAAATTGTGTGTCTTGTGTCTTTTACTCTGTACTGTTGTGGCTGCGTGGCAAATTATTTTCGTTCAATTCATTTTGAATGACAATAAAGGTAATTCAGATTCAGATTCAGATTCAGATTCAAAGCACATGCCTCCAGTTTCAGGGACAGTTTCTTCCCAACTGCTATCAGGCAACAGAATGTTCTCCCCCCCATCAGCTCGAGTGCGGTCCTGACCTCCCATCTACCTCATCGAAGACCTTTGAAATACCTTCAATATTTAATTGGACTTTATTGGACGTTAATGTTATACCTTTGCACTGAATGTTGTACCCTTTATCCTTTATCTGTACATAGTGGACATCTTGATTGTATTCATAATGTAGACACAAAATGCTGGAGTAACTCAGCGGGACAGGCAGCATCTCTGGAGAGAAGGACGGCACGGTGGCGCAGCGGTAGAGTTGCTGCCTTACAGCGAATGCAGCGCCGGAGACTCAGGTTCGATCCTGACTACGGGCGGCAAATTGTACGGAGTTTGTACGTTCTCCCCGTGACCTGCGTGGGTTTTCTCCGAGATCTTCGGTTTCCTCCCACACTCCAAAGACGTACAGGTTTGTAGGTTAATGGGCTGGGCAAATGTAAAAATTGTCCCTAGTGGGTGTAGGATTAATGTGCGGGGATCGCTGGGCGGCGTGGACCCGGTAGGCCGAAGGGCCTGTTTCTGCGCTGTATCTCTAAATCTAAATCTAAATGGGTGACGTTTCGGGTCGAGACTCGTCTCCAGGACATCACCCATGCTGCCTGACCCGCTGAGTTACTCCAGCATTTTGTGTCTACCTTCGATTTAAACCAGCATCTGCAGTTTTCTTTCCTACACACATTGATTGTATTCATGGATATTTTCCCTGGATAGCACGCAAACAAAAGTTTTCACTGTTCCTCGGTACACGCGATCATAATAGTAAACTGGACTACCAGGTGGGTGTATCTGATCTCTCTACTGCGGTCGGTATTTCAGTGATTCTGGAGGTTTAACATGATCATCGGTAGTTATTGGTGTGTGTTCACCAAGTTCCTGTTTCCCCTTCATCAACCCTTGTCTTCTCACCTATGAGTAACCTCCATCTTCCCAGAAGCTTGCTCACAAGGCAGCTTGTGTACTCATCTACACTTGCTTTAAGAATCAGAAGACTAGTTGAAATCATGATAATCAATTATTCCAAATTTGCCGACAGAATCCAGATTTTTGGAAGAAGCTTTTCATATTCACACAGAGCCCATTTAATACTTGCTTTCAGCTTTAGGCGTAGCCATTTGTCCCACTATTTAAAAACATTGAAACATAGAAAAATAGGTGCAGGAGTAGACCATTCAGCCCTTCGAGCCTGTACGCACCGCCATTCAATGTGATCATGGCTGATCATCCAAAATCAGTACCCCGTTCCTGCTTTCTCCCCACATCCCTTGATTGCGTTAGCCTATCAACAGTGCAAGAGAACTGGGTTCGATCCCGACTATGGGTGCTGTCTGTACGGAGTTTGTACGTTCCTCCCGTGACCGCGTGGGTTTTCTCTGGGTGCACTGGTTTCCTCCCATAATACCGTACCGCCCTATCTATGTTCTGACATTTAGGAAGTGTCTAGGTGAGCACTGGCCCGCTGAGGCTGCAGCCTGATCCAGATGGCTGAAAGAATGTGCTTTTGTGTAAACATAATGGGTTCAAGGCACTGATTCTGTGCTGTATGTCTCAATGTCTACGAAAGTCAAATGAGTTATTCCTAATGGCCTGACAATAGATATCTGTAACTCAGCATTACCACAACAGGTGACCAGCTTGTTATCACCGAGCAGGTTGTGGGAGCTTGTTTTACACAAAATTGCATCTTCTACAGTTCATGCTTCAAAAGTACTTGATTAACTATGAACCGCTGGGAAATCATGAACGGGTCTTAAAAGGTGCCATATCAAGGGAAGTTTCTCTTAACCCTAATTATATACATTCATTGGCAATCGAACTCCTCTGAGACACCTTCTTAAATATCTAACAGTACTTCACAATAGGCAATTCTACAGAACTCCTTGCCTGGGATTAGTTATATCATCAAATATGTCTGTAACAATTTGCCATTAACCCATGCATACCTGGCTGTCCTTAAATCTTCCACTTGTTCACTCTGAATTTCCTAGAAATTCCTGGATTAAATTTCCTAGAAATTCCTGGATTAAAAGAGTGTGTCGTATATCCACCTACAGTATTAGATTCCAGGATAGACACAAAGTGCTGGAATAACTCAACGGGCCAGGCAGCATTTCTGGAGAACATGGACAGGTACAAAGTGCTGGAGTAACTCAGCGGGTCAGGCAGCATCTCTGGAGAACATGGACAGGTGGCGATTCGGTCTTGAAGAAGGGCCAAAACATCACCTATTCCATTTTCTCCTGAGATCCTGCTTGACCCACTGAGTTACTCCAGCACTTTGTGTCTATCTTAGGTTATGCAGCAAAATGGCTTCTCAAGCTAATGCAGCTTATGCAGTAATGCTGATATTGGAGGTGATGCAGTGATCCAGTGACCATGGTAGTTACTGCAGTAACTCACAATAAAGTAGACAACACAGTAATGCAGCAACACAGGTAATGCAGGTAATGGGGCAGGGCAGCAGCTCCTGGTAACGTACTGTAGGTGACACAACAGGTATTGGGAATGTGGGCATTGTAGTATCCCAGTAATGCAGGCAATGCAGCAAGTTCTTGCAACACAACACAGCAATGCAGTAAGGTATCACAAAATGCTGGAGTAACTCAGCAGGTCAGGCAGCATCTTGGAGAGAAGGAATGGGTGACGTTTCGGGTCGAGACCCTTCTTCAGACTGATGTCAGGGGGGCGGGACAAAGGAAGGATATAGGTGGAGACAGTGGGAGAACTGGGAAGGGGGAGGGGAAGAGAGGGACAGAGGAACTATCTAAAGTTGGCGAAGTCAATGTTCATACCGCTGGGCTGCAAGCTGCCCAAGCGAAATATGAGGTGCTGTTCCTCCAACTTGCGGTGGGCCTCACTATGGCACTGGAGGAGGCCCGTGACAGAAAGGTCAGACTGGGAGTGGGAGGGGGAGTTGTAGTGCTGAGCCATGTAGTACAGCAATGCAGTAATATCGTAACTCCTTGTAAAACGGGCAACACAGTTTTCCTGGCAATGCCCCTATTATGATGTTTTGGGTTGGGGCCCTTCTTCAGACATTTCTACAAGCCAGTCTGTAGCTTTGCCCTGCTTCCAACTCTTTTTCTCCCAGCTTTTTTCCCCCCGCAATCAGTCTGAAGAAGGGTACTAACCAAAAACAGTCCAAGTCCATTCCCTCCACAGATGCTGCCTGACCTGTTGAGTTCATCTAGTGGTTAGTACTTTGACCAAAATTATCCCATTGGCTTCACAGCCATCTAGTTTGCCTTTCCCACCCTGTTGAACAGAAGTGGTTGACGATAGACACAGAATGCTGGAGTAACTCAGCGGGACAGGCAGCATCTCTGGAGAGAAGGAATGGGTGACGTTTCGGGTCGAGACTCTTCTTCAGAGTCATTTTGTCTGAACTGAAGTGGTTTGTTGATGGTTCTCTATTGATTCAGGCAACAGCATTTCTGAGGAGGGCTGAACAAATTGACCAGAGCATCTATTTCTGCAGGGATTTTGTGAACCAGCCAAGGGAGAAGTCAAAGATGGACACAAAGTGCTGGAGTAACTCAACGGGTCAGGCAGCATCTCTGGAGAGAAGAGAATGGGTCCCTATTCCTTCTCCCCAGAGATGCTGCCTGTTCTGCTGAGTTACTTCGTGTAGGAAAATAACTGCAGATGCTGGTACAAATCGAAGGTATCACAAAATGCTGGAGTAACTCAGCAGGCCAAACAGCATCTAGGAGAGAGGGAATGGGTGACGTTTTGGGTCGAGACCCTTCTTCAGACTGTGAGATCTGCTGAGATACTTCAGCATTTTGTGCCTCTCTTCGGTATAAACCAATATCTGCAGTTCCTTCCTACACTATTTCCATGCTGTATCTCTAAACTAAACTGATGAAGTTCACCGAAGATAGACACCAAATGCTGGAGTAACTCAGCAAGTCAGGCAGTATCTCTGGAGAGAAGGAATGGGTGACGAGGAGGAAAAAAAACTGCAGATGCTGGTTTAAATCGAAGGTAGACACAAAATGCGGGAGTAACTCAGCGGGTCAGGCAGCATCTCGGGAGAGAAGGAATGGGTGACGTTTTGGGTCGAGAAGTCTCAGTCTGAAGAAGGGTCTCGCCCCGAAACGTCACCCATTCCTTCTCTCCCGAGATGCTGCCTGGCCCGCTGAGTTACTCCAGCATTTTGTGTCTACTTAGGGATTGGTGATGTCCAGGTGACCCTTTTTCTGACCGTCTGAAAGCAAAAGTATGGGTGACTTTTTGGGTCGGGTCCGTTCTTCAGACCCAAAACAAGGGCCAAGAAGGTCTCCAATCCCCAATCGACACAACCAAGAGTCAAGGGGACAATGAGCCATCAAACCGGAGGGAGGGATATGTGGGATATGAGGGATATGCCTTCATTAGTCTGGAAGTTGAATGGTTCTGACATTGGACTGCCGACTCTGCTCATGAAGTTTAGTTCTACATCACAGATGAACGTGTAAAAGCTGCCCTTCCAAAGCTGATGAATACATTTCCTTTGCACTTGGGGGTTTAATTTGACTTGAGCTGGTTGCACCTGTGCAGGGAAAGTAGTTCCAGTCTGAACAAATGTTCCAGTCTGAACACCCAGAGGGCTTGTGTTTTATAAGAAGATAACTGCAGATGCTGGTACAAATCGAAGGTATTTATTCACAAAATGCTGGAGTAACTCAGCAGGTCAGGCAGCATCTCGGGAGAGAAGGAATGGGTGACGTTTCGGGTCGAGACCCTTCTTCAGACTGATCTGATTTTAGTTGTGTTTAGACAATAGACAATAGACAACAGGTGCAGGAGGAGGCCATTCGGCCCTTCGAGCAAGCACCACCATTCAATGTGATCATGGCTGATCATTCTCAATCAGTACCCCGTTCCTGCCTTCTCCCCACACCCCCTGACTCCGCTATCCTTAAGAGCTCTATCCAGCTCTCTCTTGAATGCATTCAGAGAATTGGCCTCCACTGCCTTCTGAGGCAGAGAATTCCACAGATTCACAACTCTCTGACTGAAAAAGTTTTTCCTCGTCTCAGTTCCAAATGGCCTACCCCTTATTCTTAAACTGTGTCCCCTTGTTCTGGACTCCCCCTTTAGCTTCCTCTCGTGGTTACAGGACAGCGCCAATCTTTGAAGACTTGGACTGGGCCAATTGCGTTTGTCAAATTTAGGACGCGTTAATATTCCAAACCTAATCCAACTCATTCCAGACTAATGAGATTAGCTCCATCTCTGTCAGTCCCCTTAAGTGTGAGCACTACTTCCACCGGTGGTTCGTCTCGTGAAGACTGCATAAAATAGAATTGGGGGGGAGGAGGAGGGGGTAAATTAGAGAGCCCCCAAACTATGAGCAGTGTGATAGCAATGTGCAACTAATGCGTTTGATGCGAGATGTATTCTAGGGTTGTATGTGGCAATTTTAACGTCCTACTGCATGAGCTGTCTATTCATCAGCTTAACGCCTTGCAAGGCAGTCCCAATTTCATGAGTGGCTAGCCCCACATAAACCGAACCTGTCTTGCTTAGAGCCAGCTTGTATCTCTTAAAGGGGAGGTGCAATGTTCCTGCACTGGGGAACGGCAGCTACTCTAGGAGGGATGGAGATTAGACGTACTCTGGGGAGGATGCTGATGCAAAAATACTCAATCAGTGATCAATGATCAATGATCAATCCCCTGACTCTCAGTCAGAAGAAGGGTCTCGACCCGAAACGTCACCTCCTTTTCTCCAGAGATGCTGCCTGACCCGCTAAGTAACTCCATCTTTTTGTGCCCATCTTCAGTGATCAATGATGTTTTATTTCACATGTATCTAGATTTCAGGGGGCGGCCATGGTGGCGCAGCGGTAGAGTTGCAGCCTCACAGCGCCAGAGACCCCGGTTCGATCCCGACTACGGGCGCCGTCTGTACGGAGTTTGTACGTTCTCCCCGTGACCGCGTGAGTTTTCCCCGAGATCTTCGGTTTCCTCCCACACTCCAAGGACGTGCAGGTTTGTAGGTTAATTGGCTTGGTATAAATGTAACTTATCCCTAGTGAGTGTAGGATAGTGTTAGTGTGCGGGGATCGCTGGTCGGCGTGGACACGGTGGGCAGAAGGGCCTGTTTCCGCGCTGTATCTCTAAACTAAACTAAACTTAACTACATTAAAATGCTTTGTTTTTGCATATGATCCAGTAAAATCATTCAGCAGACTTCACCTAGGCAGTAGACAAGGAGTCGCCATGTTTCTGGCATCGACAATGTTTCAAAAGGTCTTAGTACGGTCTTATCTTCTCGCAGTGGCGAACTAGGTCTGTTGCCACATGTGGCCTCAGGAAGCCCTTCTTTAATCTGAAGAAGTGTCCCGACCCGAAATTTGAGGAAGGATATTCTTGCTATTGAGGGCGTGCACCGTAGGTTCACTAGGTTAATTCCCGGAATGGCGGGACTGTCGCATGTTGAAAGGCTGGAGCAATTAGGCTTGTATCCACTGGAATTTAGAAGGATGAGGGGGGATCTTATTGAAACATATAAGATAATTAGGGGATTGGACACATTAGAGGCAGGAAACATGTTCCCAATGTTGGGGGAGTCCAGAACAAGGGGCCACAGTTTAAGAATTAAGGGGTAGGCCATTTAGAACGGAGATGAGGAAGAACTTTTTCAGTCAGAGAATGGTGAAGGTGTGGAATTCTCTGCCTCAGAAGGCAGTGGAGGCCAGTTCGTTGGATGCTTTCAAGAGAGAGCTGGATAGAGCTCTTAAGGATAGCAGAGTGAGGGGGTATGGGGAGAAGGCAGGAACGGGGTACTGATTGAGAGTGATCAGCCATGATCGCATTGAATGGCGGTGCTGGCTCGAAGGGCTGAATGGCCTACTCCTGCACCTATTGTCTATTGCCTATTATCACCTATCCATGTTCTCCAAAGATGCTGCCTGACCCGCTGAGTTACTCCAGCACTCTGTGAAACGTCACCTATCCATGTTCTCCACAGATGCTGCCTGACCTGTTGAGTTACTCCAGCACTCTGTGAAACGTCACCTATCCATGTTCTCCACAGATGCTGCCTGACCTGCTGAGTTACTCCAGCACTCTGTGAAACATCACCTATCCATGTTCTCCGGAGATGCTGCCTGACCCGCTCAGTTACTCCAGCACTTTGTGTCCTTTTCTGTAAACCTGCATCTGCTGTTCCTTGTTTCTCCACCCACCATTTGCCGGGCTTTGTCTCGCCCCTGCCTCTTTCTACCCCCTGATAAGTCACGAGGTCATAAGTGATAGGAGTAGAATTAGGCCATTCGACCAATCAAGTCTACTCCGCCATTCAATCATGGCTGATCTATCTCTCCCTCCTTACCCCATTCTCCTGCCTTCTCCCCATAACCCCTGACACCCGCACTGATCAATAATCTATCTATCTCTGCCTTAAAAATATCCACTGACTTGGCCTCCACAGCCTTCTGTGGCAAGAATTCCACAGATGCACCAAAAACTGGTTGACTAAAGAAATTTCTCCTTATCTCCGATTTAAAAAGACGTCCTTTAATTCTGAGGCTATGACCTCTAGTCCTAGACTCTCCCACTTGTGGAAATAATGTTCCACCTGCCTGCTTTTGGCCCATATCCCTCTAAACCTGTCCTATTCATGTACTCATCTAATAGTTTTTCTTAGACATTGCAATAGTCCAATAGTTCAACTACCCCCTCTGGCAACTCGTTCCATGCACACACCACCCTTAGGCAGAAGAGGGTGGCCAAGGAAATGCCAATGGTTAGTGGCTGGGGAGCTGAGGGTATAGAAACAGAAACATAGAAAATAGGTGCAGGAGTAGGCCATTCGGCCCTTCGAGCCTGCACCGCCATTCAATATGATCATGGCTGATCATCCAACTCAGTATCCCGTACCTGCCTTCTCTCCATACCCCCTGATCCCTTTAGCCACAAGGGCCACATCTAACTCCCTCTTAAATATAGCCAATGAACTGGCCTCAACTACCCTCTGTGGCAGAGAATTCCACAGATTCACCACTCTCTGTGTGGAAAAAAAACTTTCTCATCTCGGTCCTAAAAGACTTCCCCCTTATCCTTAAACTGTGACCCCTTGTTCTGGACTTCCCCAACATCGGGAACAATCTTCCTGCATCTAGCCTGTCCAACCCCTTAAGAATTTTGTAAGTTTCTATAAGATCCCCCCTCAATCTTCTAAATTCCAGCGAGTACAAGCCGAGTCTATCCAGTCTTTCTTCATATGAAAGTATGGGTTGCAGTGAAGGAGGGTATTAATCCAGGATGGAAGGCAGTGGTCAAAGGAGACCAAAGCTGGCCAGAAAACCAGGAGTAATGCACAGCCAGGGATTGGGAGTGTGGAAAATGAACCTTGGAAAGGTTGGCTCACGAGCAGTAGGTTAACTTGATTGAAGATGCCACTCAGATTTGGGAACTGCCCACAGCTGCTGAGTTTATGTTTAGTTTATTGTTACCTATACCGAGGTACAGTGAAAAGCTTTTTTTGTTGAATGCTAACCAGTCAGCGGAAAGACAATACATGATTACAGTCAAGCCATCCACTGAAGGTAGACGCAAGATGCTGGGATAACTCAGCGGGGCAGGCTGCATCTCTGGACGAACATCCAAGGACGTACACGCCACTGGAGATAAATGGGTCTATTGTGGATAGGGTGAGCAGTTTCAAATACTTGGGAGTCCGCATCGCAGAGGATCTGACATGGGCAACGCACATTGCCGCACTGGTGGGTAAGGCTAAGCAGCGCCTTTACCACCTTAGACAACTGAGGAAATTCAGAGTGTCGCTGAGGATCCTTCATTGCTTCTACTCTGGGGCTGTAGAGAGCATCCTGTCCGGCAACATTACAGTCTGGTTTGGGAACAGCTCTGCCCAGGACAGGATGGCCCTGCAGAGAGTAGTGCGTTCGGCAGAACGCACCATGGGAACTACACTCGTCCCCCTGCAGGACCTATACATCAGGAGGTGCAGATCCAGAGCAAGCAATAACATGAGGGACCCCTGCCACCCCAGTAACGGACTGTTCCAGATGCTACGATCAGGCAAACGACTCCGCTGTCACGCTGTGAAAACGGAGAGGATGAGACGGAGCTTCTTCCCACAGGCCATCAGGACTGTCAACTTTTATAACCCCAGAGACTAAATTTTTGTCGACACTTTTTGTGCTGTTTAGTAACTTATTAACTTTATTTATATGCTGTAACTGTAATTCTTTTTGTGCACAACCCGCAGGCATTGCCACTTTCATTTCACTGCACATCGAGTATGTGTATGTGACAAATAAATTTGACTTGACTTGAGAGAAGGAATGGGTGACATTTCGGGTCAAGCCATTTTACAGTCCTACTCAAAACGTCATCCATTCCTTCTCTCCAGAGCTGACCTGCTGAGTTACTCCAACACTTTGTGTCTATCTTTGGTGTAAACCAACAACTGTAGTTCCTTCCTACATTTTTTAACAGTGTACAGATAGATATATGATAAGGGGGATAACGGGAATAATGTGCAGGAAAAAAACTGCAGATGCTGGTTGAGATCGAAGGTAGACACAAAATACTGGAGTAACTCAGCGGGACAGGCAGCATCTCTGGAGAGAAGGAATGGGTGACGTTTCGGGTAGGACTGTAAAAGGGCTCAACCCGAAACGTCACCTATTCCCTCTCTCCAGAGATGCTGCCTGTCTCGCTGAGTTACTCCAGCATTTTGTGTTGACATAACGGGGAATAATGTTCAGTGCAAGGTAAAGTCCAGTAAAGTCGGTTCAAAGGGTCTCAATAGACAATAGACGATAGACAATAGGTGCAGGAGTAGGCCATTCAGCCCTTCGAGCCAGCACCGCCATTCAAGGCGATCATGGCTGATCACTCTCAATCAGTACCCCGTTCCTGCCTTCTCCCCATACCCCCTGACTCCACTATCCTTAAGAGCTCTATCCAGCTCTCTCTTGAAAGCATCCAACGAACTGGCCTCCACTGCCTTCTGAGGCAGAGAATTCCACACCTTCACCACTCTCTGACTGAAAAAGTTCTTCCTCATCTCCGTTCTAAATGGCCTACCCCTTATTCTTAAACTGTGGCCCCTTGTTCTGGACTCCCGCAACATTGGGAACATGTTTCCTGCCTCTAATGTGTCCAATCCCCATATATCTTATATGTTTCAATAAGATTCCCCCTCATCCTTCTAAATTCCAGTGTGTACAAGCCCAATCGCTCCAGCCTTTAGAGGGTCTCGACGACAAGGGTCGGCATTCTGGTGCCGTTATTCTGGTAACCTTGCATGGATGTCCTTCAAGTGCTACAGTTCCACTTCACTGAACCAGTCCTTGCTCCGCTAAGCAAAACGTTGAATGAGATCCAGCATGTTTCTCCTTGGAGGGCGTGCAGCAGTGTACTATTTTAATTAAAGGAGTGTTCAGTCCCAGTCCCAGTAGTCACCCAACGTTGGTAGGAAGCCAAGTGATTAAAAATCAGACTGCAGCAGTGCACGAGGCCCGCCCCTCTCTTCTATCTTTGATGTTAAGGCCTCCGCTCCATTGTGCATTGGGCGACTTATCTCAGGAGAGACAGAATCAAAGCCAAACTGAGCAAAACACCTTGCTTGAAGGAGTTTACCCTCTAAAACTCTTCCTGCATCCATTACTAATTTTAAATTACTACGGACGCACTCCTCGGCCCTGTTTGAAATGTACTATTATTGGGGTCAGTTCCATCGCCCGCCTGCTCTCCTGAGGAGAACTCATTCCCCGGGGCTTTGCTGTCTCTGCCGACGCTGGAAGTCATTTTCCAAGGAGCTGTTTCCTTGTGTGAGTGTGTGAGCTGTAAGGAGGCGCGTTCTACGAGCGGGGTTGGGGGTAGAGAGGGTCGGTGGAGAGGGGGGAGAGGGTAGAGATAGTCAGTGGAGGAGGGGGGTTGGGGGTAGAGAGGGTCGGTGGAGAGGGGGGAGGGGGGTTAGGGGTAGAGAGGGTCAGTGGAGGAGGGGGGAGAGGGTAGAGATAGTCAGTGGAGGAGGGGGGAGAGGGTAGTGGGTAGAGAGGGTCAGTGGAGAGGGGGGAGGGGGGAGAGGGTAGAGATAGTCAGTGGAGGAGGGGGGAGAGGGTAGAGAGGGTCAGTGGAGAGGGGGGAGGGGGGAGAGGGTAGAGATAGTCAGTGGAGGAGGGGGGAGGGGGGTTGGGGGTAGAGAGGGTCAGTGGAGAGGGGGGAGGGGGGAGAGGGTAGAGAGGGTCGGTGGAGGAGGGGGGAGGGGGGTTGGGGGTAGAGAGGGTCGGTGGAGGAGGGGAGAGAGGGTCAGTGGGGATGGGGGGGAGTTGGGGTAGAGAGGGTCGGTGGAGAGGGGGGAGGGGGGTTGGGGGTAGAGAGGGTCAGTGGAGGAGGGGGGAGAGGGTAGTGGGTAGAGAGGGTCAGTGGAGGAGGGGGGAGGGGGTAGAGATAGTCAGTGGAGGAGGGGGGAGGGGGGTTGGGGGTAGAGAGGGTCAGTGGAGAGGGGGGAGGGGGGAGAGGGTAGAGAGGGTCGGTGGAGGAGGGGGGAGGGGGGTTGGGGGTAGAGAGGGTCGGTGGAGGAGGGGAGAGAGGGTCAGTGGGGATGGGGGGGAGTTGGGGTAGAGAGGGTCGGTGGGGATGGGGAGGGGGTGTGGGGGTAAAATGTGTCAGTGGGGTTGGGGAGGGGGGTTGGGGTAGAGAGGGTCGGTGGAGGAGGGGGGAGAGGGTAGAGAGTCAGTGGAGGAGGGGGGAGGGGGGCTGGGGTAGAGAGGGTCGGTGGAGAGGGGGGAGAGGGTAGTGGGTAGAAAGGGTCAGTGGAGGAGGGGGGAGGGGGGTTGGGGTAGAGAGGGTTGGTGGAGGAGAGAGGGTCAGTGGGGATGGGGGGGAGTTGGGGTAGAGAGGGTCGGTGGAGGAGGGGGGAGGGGGGAGAGGGTAGAGAGGGTCGGTGGAGGAGGGGGGAGAGGGTAGAGAGGGTTGGTGGAGGAGGGGGGAGGGGGTTGGGGTAGAGAGGGTCGGTGGAGGTGGGGGGAGGGGGGTTGGGGATAGAGAGGGTCAGTGGGGATGGGGGAGGGGGTGTGGGGGTAAAATGTGTCAGTGGGGTTGGGGGAGGGGGGTTGGGGTAGAGAGGGTCGGTGGAGGAGGGGGGAGAGGGTAGAGAGTCAGTGGAGGAGGGGGGAGAGGGTAGTGGGTAGAGAGGGTCAGTGGAGGAGGGGGGAGAGGGTAGAGATAGTCAGTGGAGGAGGGGGGAGGGGGGTTGGGGGTAGAGAGGGTCAGTGGAGAGGGGGGAGAGGGTAGAGAGGGTCAGTGGAGGAGGGGGGAGGGGGGTTGGGGGTAGAGAGGGTCGGTGGAGGAGGGGAGAGAGGGTCAGTGGGGATGGGGGGGAGTTGGGGTAGAGAGGGTCGGTGGGGATGGGGAGGGGGTGTGGGGGTAAAATGTGTCAGTGGGGTTGGGGAAGGGGGGTTGGGGTAGAGAGGATCGGTGGAGGTGGGGGGAGGCGGGTTGGGGTAGAGAGGGTCGGTGGGGATGGGGAGGGGGGTTGGGGTAGAGAGGGTCGGTGGGGATGGGGAGGGGTTGGGGTAGAGAGGGTCAGTGGAGGTGGGAGGAGGGGGGTTGGGGGTAGAGAGTGTTGGTGAAGGTGGGGGGAGTGGGTGGGAGGGAGGTAGAGAGGGTCGGTGGAGGTGGTGGGGGGGAGGGGGGATTTGTAAGAGAGCACCAAGGAAGTTTTCCATGTTA
Organism: Rhinoraja longicauda; assembly: GCF_053455715.1. Taxonomy (NCBI): domain Eukaryota; kingdom Metazoa; phylum Chordata; class Chondrichthyes; order Rajiformes; family Arhynchobatidae; genus Rhinoraja; species Rhinoraja longicauda. Next base: position 15,823,626 of record NC_135989.1, read on the forward strand.
TGCATAGGAAGATTTATTTTTTCTTTAAATATTTTTTAGTTTACTTTAGTATATTGTCAGGTGTACCCAAATACAATGGAAAGCTTTTGTTGCGTGTTAACCGGTCACCGGAGTTGTATTAATTGCGTCCGAGTGTGTAAGTGAGTTGTTGGGAATGTCCTGGACTTGGGTGCTGTCTGTGTGGAGTTTGCACGTGCTCTCTGGATAGGACAGGTTTGGAGGGATATGGACCAAACGCAGGCAGGTGGGACTAGGGTAGCTGGGACATGTTGGGCGGTGTGGGCAAGTTGGGCCGAGGGGCCTGTTTCCACACTGTATCACTCTCTGACTCTCTGACTCTGTGATCTCATGGTTTCCTCCGGGTGTTCCGGTTTCCCCCTACATCCCAAAGACGTGCGGTTTGTCAGTTAAATTATCTGCTGTAAATTGCCCCTAGTATATCGGTGAGGGGTTGAATCCAGGGAGAGTTGACGGTAAAGTGTGGAGAAAGGAATGGGATTAGTGTAGGATTTGGATCGGAATGCATTTGGAGTATTGTGAGCAATTGTAGGCCCCATATCTGAGGAAGGACGTGCTGGCTCTGGAGAAGGTCCAGAGGAGGTTTCGAAGAATGATCCCGGGAATGAGTAGGTTAACCTATGATGGCCGTTTGTCGGCACTGGGCCTGAACTCTCTGGAGTTTTGAAGGATGAGGGGGGACATCATTGAAACCTGTGGAGGCCAAGTCACTGGATATATTTAAGGCAGAGATAGATAGATTGTTGATTAGTGCGGGTGTCAGGGGTTATGGGGAGAAGGCAGGAGAATGGGGTTAAGAGGGAGAGATAGATCAGCCATGATTGAATGGTGGTGTAGACTTGATGGGCCGAATGGCCTAATTCTGCGCCTATCATTTATGACATGATTAGTTTAACGGTCGCCACTAAGTCAATGGGCCGAAGGGGCTGTTTCTTTTCCTGCTCAACTAATATGTGACCGTCTAGAGGAAAAGCCCCCTTCTCTCTCCCGTCCACTACTAATTTCAACAAACCAGGGCCCAGTGTGAAATTTAGCAGGAAGGAGACAGAGGAAGAACAGATGCTGGAATCTTGCACAGAACACAAAGTGCTGGAGTAATAACGGGTCAGGCAACATCTCTGGAGGACGGGGATATAAGTGATGTTTCGGGTCGGTCATAAGTGATAGGAGCAGAATGAGGCCATTCGGCCCATCAAGTCTACTCCGCCATTCAATCATGGCTGATCTGTCTCTCCCTCCTAAACCCATTCTCCTGCCTTCTACCCATAACCCCTGACACCCTTGCTAATCAAGAATCTATCTATCTCTGCCTTAAAAAGGTCCACTGACTTGGCCTCCACAGCCTTCTGTGGTGAATGGTCGGGACCCTTCTTCAGAGATAGGTTAGCAAGTTAGTGCAAGTCTCCAACTCCCCCAGATCCCTCACAACCCTGAGACCATCAGGGATTAGCTGTACCAGAAGCAGCCGGAAGCATTTTTAAATATTAGCGATGATAACTTAAGAATATAAATATAAAGTGAATGGGATATTGCATGGCATCTAAGTATGTCCGTTGACAGACGTAATAAGTACCATTGTGCTACACCACTTGCAGACGGAATGCATAAGTCAGTGATGTTGAAGGCACTTCTGTAAGAGTTGGCGCCCTGTCGTATTTTGCTGTGATTATCTGTTATCATGTTGACACCAGAGTTAATAGGTGTGAGGCGAGTAAATTAAAATGTGCAGTGACCTGCTCCGTCCTCTCGTTTGCCCCCTGAATGCAAAACACTTTCCTGGTCACTTGGCCACGCACGCATGCGTGAATCTCACAGGCTCGCCAACGAACTTCTTTGAGTGTCAGGGCGCGGATGAAATAAATTGCAAGCAGGATTCTCAAGTTCACCGGTGACCAGTTTTAAGTGGATATATCTCCTCTTCACGCACATGATCTTTAATGTATCGCCTCCTGAGGATGGAAGTTGTCGGGAGCTTCATCGCCTCAGAGTTCACCGTCTACACCCGACCGAGGCAGATCACTGACGGTCCTGGTTACAGTTATAGAGTGATACAGTGCCCAACTTGCCCACACCCACCAACCTGTCCCATCTACACTAGTCCCACCTGCCTCCGTTTTGGCCCATATCCCTCCAAACCTGTCCTAGCCATTTATCACCCATTCTTTCTCTCCAGAGATGCTGCCCGTCTGCTGGGTTATTCCAGCTTTTTGTGTCTATCCATGTACCCGTATAAATGTTTCTTAAAAATGTTTCGATAGTCCTTGTCTCAACTACCTCCTCCGGCAGCTCGTTCCAAACACCTACCACCCTTCATGTGAAAAAGGTTACCCATAAGATTCTCCCACCACCTTATACCTAAGTCCGCTGGTTCTCGATTCGACTACTCTGGGAAAGAGATTCTGAGACTCTATCGGGAGTAGATACCCGATCTAGAGAACCCAGGTCTCTGGCGCTGTAAATCAGCAACTCTACCCGGGCGGCACTGTGGCGCAGCGGTAGAGTTGCTGCCTTACAGCGAATGCAGCGCCGGAGACTCAGGTTCGATCCTGACTACGGGCGCCGTCTGTACGGAGTTTGTACGTTCTCCCCCGTGACCTGCGTGGGTTTTCTCCGAGATCTTCGGTTTCCTCCCACACTCCAAAGACGTACAGGTATGTAGGTTAATTGACTGGGTAAATGTAAAAAAATAATAAAAAAATTGTCCCTAGTGTGTGTAGGATAGTGTTAATGTGCGGGGATCGCTGGGCGGTGCGGACCCGGTGGGCCGAAGGGCCTGTTTCCGCGCTGTATCTCTAAATCTAAAAAAAAATATCGGTTGTGCTGCTGCAAGTAAGAATGTCATTGTTCCGCTTTGAGACACATGACAATAAAACCACTCTTGACTCTTGACAGGCAGTGCTGAGTTTAAGGGAGGAGACTGCCCTAATTCTCCTGTATCGCTGGTAAATGTTCACAATTCCCAATTTACCGAGTAGTTCCCACCCTTCCTTCTGTGTACTGCTGATCAGGGAGCTATAATGACAGAGTAAAAACCAACAGCAAATCGACGGTCCCACCAAAACTGTAGATCAAAGAATACCGAACACCAGCAAAGATACTGGAGCCAGATAGGCCACTCGACCCTAAAAACCATAGTACGCCACGGCGCCATTTTAGTCGGCAGAAACTTGCAGAAATATTTTTAAAATTAAAATAACAAAAATCTGTGAATTGATAGATGAGATATATTCTGCATTTTAATGGTATCATCACACATACTGTTCTCCCAAAACACTGATTACACTGCGAGAGGCATAGAGAACGGCAGGTTTTGCCTACTAAAATGGCGGACGTTCCGCTCCTTTGCGTACTACACTTCAGTATAGGCGATTTTGACGGAGTGGTTCATCTTGTTCTTCTAGTATCTTTGAACACCAGCATCTGTTGACTTTAGTGCGTGACGTTAGTCCCTGTTTTCCCTCAGCCCTTACCTCCCCCCCACACAGAGCCGTTGACTTTCAATGCAGTTGGCCTTGGAAGTTGACTAAAAGCAACTCTGCGTGTTTTCTGAAGAAGAGTCCCGACCAAGAACATCACCTGAACATTCCCGCCACAGATGGAATTGAGGACCAGAGGACATAGGTTTTAGGGGAAGGGGGAAAGATTTAATGGGAACCTGAAGGGTGGTGGGTGTGTGGAACGAGTTGCCAGAGGGGGTAGTTGAGGCAGGGACTATCACAACATTTAAGAAGCAACTAGCCAGATGTGGACCCGTTGTGGACCGGGCCCTGGTGAGACCGCACCTGGAGTACTGTGTGCAGTTTTGGTCTCCAAATTTGAGGAAGGATGTTCTTGCTATGGAGGGCGTGCAGCGTAGGTTCACTAGGTTAATTCCCGGAATGGCGGGACTGTCGTATGTTGAAAGGCTGGAGCGATTGGGCTTGTATACACTGGAATTTAGAAGGATGAGGGGGGATCTTATTGAAACATATAAGATAATTAGGGGATTGGACACATTAGAGGCAGATAACATGTTCCCAATGTTGGGGGAGTCCAGAACAAGGGGCCACAGTTTGAGAATAAGGGGTAGGCCATTTAGAACGGAGATGAGGAAGAACTTTTTCAGTCAGAGGGTGGTGAAGGTGTGGAATTCTCTGCCTCAGAAGGCAGTGGAGGCCAGTTCGTTGGATGCTTTCAAGAGAGAGCTGGATAGAGCTCTTAAGGATAGCGGAGTGAGGGGGTATGGGGAGAAGGCAGGAACGGGGTACTGATTGAGAGTGATCAGCCATGATCGCATTGAATGGCGGTGCTGGCTCGAAGGGCTGAATGGCCTACTCCTGCACCTATTGTCTATTGTCTATTGTCTATTGTCTCCAGCAACCCTCCCCCAACTGACCCAACTCCATCCCCCCTCAACCCCCCCCTTAAAACTCCCCCGGGGCTGGGGGCGGGAAAGGGGAGAGGGAGCCACTGACCCTGGGTCCAGGCGGCCATCACTGCGGCCAGCAGCAGGAGTGCTCTCCTCACCCCCCCCCACCTCATTGGCCGCCACTCCCGTCACTCGGGCGGTCCTGCCCCCGGTGGCCATCTTGGGCACGGCAAGTGGAAAAGGGATTTATTAAAGTGCTGGAGTAACTCAGCGGGTCAGGCAGCATCTCTGGAGGGAAGGAATGGGTGACGTTCGGGTCGAGCTCCTTCTTCAGACTCTAATGGGTGACGTTTCTGTCGAGATCCTTCGTCAGACAGTGTGTTGTAAGGGAACAGTGATATGCGTTGTCAGAATTATTGGGGGTAACTGGAGGATAGTGGTTTTGGTACTTCACTGGGTTCTATGGAGAGGCCAGTTAACCCCAACCTCATCAGATCAGAAAATATCAATGGTTTTTTCAGTGCTGGACCTTGCTTTGAACATACGAGCTGACCCACTTCCGTACGTTACTGCAGCAAACTCACGCCTTTGCAGAGAATTCCATGAAGAACTTTGGACATTCCGAGGGTACGGAGAAGTGTTTGAATAGGCTCCTTATCTCCGCACATGAGGCAGATGGCGTCATATTAAGTTAATAGCCAACACTGAGATAGAGAACACAGCAGGGACAACTGGCGAAGCAAGGTGTTGTGAGGGAATTAACCCAACACGTGGCTCCTTGGGACCAAGAGTGAAAATGACAAATGCCACATAGGAATATTGTTCTGATCCAACGTTGAGGCTTTGCTAATCCTCTTACTCTCATATCTTTGACCCCCTTGCCTGGGCAAATCCCCCCTACTCCATTCTTCCTGAGCTTTTACCTTATCTCCAAACACAAGCGTTCTGAAACATATCCGGGAAACACACAGTCAATGCCGTATCCTTGCTTGTTTATAATATCAACACCTGGTCGTTTTCCACGTTCTTTTTCAAGTTTGCAAAGAAGGCTCAGCCTAGCGTCGACTCTCATGTAGACTACCGACGTAGGTGTACTTGAGAACATCAGGAGAAAGTGGAGGTTGTTTTAACATTGAAGAAGGTCGGTAGATCCGAGATCCTCAGCTCCTCTTTACTGCCTCTTCCTCAAACTTCCTAACTCCCCTAAAGACCAGGGTGGCACGGTGGCGCAGCGGTAGAGTTGCTGCCTTACAGCGCTTGCAGCGCCAGAGACCCGGGTTCCACCCCGACTACGAACGTCCGATAACTAAATGAATGAATGAATTTCATATATACAGCGCGGAAACAGGCCTTTTCGGCCCACCAAGTCCGCGCCGCCCAGCGATCCCCGTACATTAACACTATCCTACACCCACTAGGGACAATTTTTACATTTTACCCAGTCCATTAACCTACATACCTGCACGTCTTTGGAGTGTGGGAGGAAACCGAAGATCTCGGAGAAAACCCACGCAGGTCACGGGGAGAACGTACAAACTCCATACAGACGGCGCCCGTAGTCAGGATCGAACCTGAGTCTCCGGCGCTGCATTCGCTGTAAAGCAGCAACTCTACCGCTGCGCCACCGTGCCGCCCTTGAATGAATGAATACGTTAATTGGCCAAGTATGCGCACGTACAAGGAATGTGCCTTGGTGCTCCGCTCACAAATGACAACACGAACACACAGTTAACAATTAAGAATAAAGCATAACCACATCAAAACAATAAGGAAACACCATTACGGTCTAAACGTGCGGGTGAAAATAAACCAGAGCAAAAAAGAGACTACAGACTTTGGTTATTGAGTAGAACTACCACTCGTGGAAAAGTCCTCTATTCCAGGCAAGACGCAGGTGAATCTCCTCTGCACCCTATCCAGAATAAATCCCATCCTTCCTGCCATGCAGCCAGTGCAGTAGGTAGTACAAGGACGTAACCTGTTCCACTGTTCACATCCTTGTATCCCTCTTGTTATCGCACCATCCCCAGCCAACAATGGGCCATTGTTTTGCTCTGGCCTTTTCGCACCTCCAGCTTATTCCCCCCACCCCCCCCCCCCCCCCCCACCCCACCCCACTTCTATTTTCAGTCTGAAGAAGGGTCTCGACCCGAAAGATCACCCATTCCTTCTCTCCAGAGATGCTGCCCGACCCGCTGAGTTACTCCAGCATTTTGTGCCTGTCTCTGGGGTAAACCAGCATCTGCAGTTCCTTCCCACACACTTTGTGTCCTTGATTGTAATCGTGTCAGGACGATTCCCCTTGAACAGAATTTTTCACTGAACCTCGGTACGCGTGATAATAAAATAAAATAAAATAAACCAATTCCAGTACCTTCTCAAAGAAATGCCAGATTTATTCATTTTGAGAGGGAGTTTATTTGTTTTGCACCAAGTATAAGAGGATGTGGTTTCTAGCCAATGCCTTTTTCTCTGTTGCCTTGACTTGAAACCTTGGATTTTAAGCTGTGGTCCCACCTCTTCCTTGAACGGTGTAGTAAACACCCTGTAGTGCAGCGGTAGAGTTGCTGCCTTACAGCGCCAGAGACCCAGGTTCAATCCCGACTACGGGTGCTGTCTGTACAGAGTTTGTACGTTCTCCCCTTAACCTGCGTGAGTTTTCTCTGAGATCTTCTGTTTTCTCCCACACTCCAAACACGTACAGGTTTGTAGGTTAATTGGCTTGGTATAAATGTGTATTGTCCCAAGTGTGCTTAGGGTAGTGTTAATAGACAATAGACAATAGACAATAGGTGCAGGAGTAGGCCATTCAGCCCTTCGAGCCAGCACCGCCATTCAATGCGGTCATGGCTGATCACTCTCAATCAGTACCCCGTTCCTGCCTTCTCCCCATACCCCCTCACTCCGCTATCCTTAAGAGCTCTATCCAGCTCTCTCTTGAAAGCATCCAACGAACTGGCCTCCACTGCCTTCTGAGGCAGAGAATTCCACACCTTCACCACTCTCTGACTGTACGGGGATCGCTGGTCGGCGCGGACTCGGTGGGCTGAAGGTCCTGTTTTCGCGCTGTATCTCTAAACTAAACTAAAGATTGTAAATTGATGCTGAATGGCGTGCATTATGGGGAGTAGGAATCGGTAAACTAAATTTCTAAAGTGAAAAGCCAAAAAAATAGTTTCACCGAAACTGCTTCGCCAGCAGAAAAAGTTCTCTCTTAATTCATTCCAGTCCTGGAAACCTCAAATTAACCTTTAACTCCCTATATTCCAGGGAATAAAAGCTGGGTTTATGGAATTGCTCCTGGTATTTTGACCCAGAGTTTTCTGACATCATTCTGGTTAGCCGAGACCATTGTTTCCTTTTTACAACTGTACACAATCCCCAATTTACTGGCATAGTCAGTATAAGTTTTAATTAGCAGCCTTTTCCCTTCCATGAACCTTTTGGCCCTGTGGCAGCTTTATTAAATTAAATTGTTTCTTGGAAATATAAATTGATTTTTTTTTTTTGCTCTCTTATGAAATCTCCTGATGAGATTTACAAACTTACTGATTTGAACTGAGTGACTGGTATTACCTCCTGGGAAAGAGTGGCACGATCTCTGTGGATACGAATAATCTGCACTGGATTTCAAAGGAGAATGTTAATCATCTATGAAGTTTCAACAGGAAGACAGAGAGAATGATTCTAAGATGTGCTCAAAACCTCCTCGAAAATAAATCTCCTGATGAGATTTACATGCAATGGCACACCCTTGTCCCTTGGCCTACGTAAGTACCACATAATAACAAGCCTGCCAATGGTTCAGTAATATACTGAGCCAAGAGTCCACATGCATCTCACACCTGGTCTCTCATCCTCAATATTGATGGTCTCCCAGTATCCACCTCACCTCACATCCGGAATCTTGGAATCATCTTTGATCAAACCCTCTCCTTCGACAAACACATCAAACACATCACAAAGACAGCCTTCTTCCACCTCAAAAACATTGCCCGTCTCCGTCCATGCCTCTCCTCCACAGCTGCAGAAACCCTCATCCACGCCTTTATCACCTCCCGTCTGGACTACTGCAACAGCCTCCTCTATGGCGCACCCTCAAAAATCATCAGTAAACTTCAATACATTCAAAACTCCGCTGCCCGTCTACTCACCCACACCCCGATCCGTGACCATATCACCCCCGTCCTTTACAAACTCCACTGGCTCCCCATCCCCCAGAGAATCCAGTACAAAATCCTCCTCATGACCTACAAAGCCCTCCATAACCTGGCCCCATCCTACCTGACCGACCTCCTCCACAGGCACACTCCCACCTGCACCCTCCGCTCTGCTGCTGCCAATCTCCTATCCCCCCACATCCGGACTAAACTCAGATCCTGGGGGGACAGGGCTTTCTCCATCGCTGCTCCCACCCTATGGAACTCACTACCCCAAACCGTCAGAGACTCCTCCACACTCACCACATTCAAAACATCACTGAAGTCTCACCTGTTCAGTACTGCCTTCAACCACTGAAGGTCACCTCACCTTCTGTCTCCTTTCTCTGTTCGTTTACTTATTTATCTATTTATTCACTTCCCTATGTTCTCTAAATCCCTGTAAAGCATCTTTGAGTATATGAAAAGCGCTATATAAATGTAATGTATTATTATTATTATTATTATTATAATCCACTCACAGTTACCACATGTACTCCTATTCTAGGGACCAGAGAGCACAGCCTCAGAATAAAAGGACGTACCTTTAGGAAGGAGATTAAGAGGAATTTCTATCGTCAGAGGGTGGTGAATCTGTGGAATTCATTGCCACAGAAGGCTGTGGAGGCCAAGTCAGTGGATATTCTTAAGGCGGAGATTGACAGATTCTTGATTAGACAATAGACAGTAGACAATAGACAATAGGTGCAGGAGGAGGCCATTCGGCCCTTCGAGCCAGCACCACCATTCAATGTGATCATGGCTGATCATTCTCAATCAGTACCCCGTTCCTGCCTTCTCCCCATACCCCCTGACTCCACTATCCTTAAGAGCTCTATCCAGCTCTCTCTTGAATGCAGTCAGAGAATTGGCCTCCACTGCCTTCTGAGGCAGAGAATTCCACAGATTCACAACTCTCTGACTGAAAAAGTTTTTCCTCATCTCAGTTGATGGGTGTCAGGGGTTATGGGGAGAAGGCAGGAGAATGGGGTTGAGAGGAAATGATAGATCAGCCATGATTGAATGGCAGAGTAGACTTGATGGGCTGAATGGCCTAATTCTGCTCCTATAACTTATGAACATTCATTTTAATGAAGTCAACGATTTTTACTAAAAAAACTAAATGAAGGCAAGTGGTTTGTCATTTATTATTTAAGTAATACGAATTTAATTGAAAACATTGACTGTTATTGACATTGAACGTAGCTTTAAATAAAACATGGAACATAGAACAGTTTTGGCCCACTCTTTCTGGAAAATCTCTTGAGAAAATGGATAGGAATCTGAAGAAGGAACCCAACTCAAAACGTTACCTATCTTTTTTCTCCAGAGATGCCGACTGACCCACAGAGTTCCTCCAGCACTTTGTGTCCATCTTTAGCTTGGCTCTCCACAGGTCAATCATTCGGAGGACAACATAGAAGGTTGTAACTGTTGGGGTCCAACCACCTTAGGTGGCGCAGCGGTAGAGTTGCTGCCTCACAGCGCCGGAGACCCAGGTTCAATCCTGACTACGGGTGCTGTCTGTACGGAGATTGTACGTTCTACCCGCGACCTGCATGGGTTTTCTCTGGGATCTCTGGTTTCCTCCCATACTCCAAAGACGTACAGGATTGTAGGTTAATTGGCTTGGTATAATTGTAAATTGAGTCTGTGTGTGCAGGGTAGTGTTAATGTGTGGGGATCGCTGGTCGGCGCGAACTCGGTGGGCCGAAGGGCTTGTTTCCATTCTGTGTCGCTAAACTGAACTAAATCTCTAAACTTTCCCAGTGTAGTGCCTGAGGCTGGAAGTTATTAGTTTAGCAAGGAATTGCAGATAATAGACAATAGACAATAGACAATAGGTGCAGGAGTAGGCCATTCAGCCCTTCGAGCCAGCACCGCCATTCAATGCGATCATGGCTGATCACTCTCAATCAGTACCCCGTTCCTGCCTTCTCCCCAAACCCCCTCACTCCGCTATCCTTAAGAGCTCTATCCAGCTCTCTCTTGAAAGCATCCAACGAACTGGCCTCCACTGCCTTCTGAGGCAGAGAATTCCACACCTTCACCACTCTCTGAAAAAGCCCCTCCTCATCTCCGTTCCAAATGGCCTACCCCTCATTCTTAAACTGTGGCCCCCTGTTCTGGACTCCCCCAACATTGGGAACATGTTTCCTGCCTCTAATGTGTCCAATCCCCTAATTATCTTATATGTTTCAATAAGATCCCCCCTCATCCTTCTAAATTCCAGTGTATACAAGCCCAATCGCTCCAGCCTTTCAACATACGACAGTCCCGCCATTCCGGGAATTAACCTAGTAAACCTACGCTGCACGCCCTCCATAGCAAGAATATCCTTCCTCAAATTTGGAGACCAAAACTGCACACAGTACTCCAGGTGCGGTCTCACTAGGGCCCTGTACAACTGTAGAAGGACCTCTTTGCTCCTATACTCAACTCCTCCCGCTATGAAGGCCAACATTCCATTGGCTTTCTTCACTGCCTGCTGTACCTGCATGCTTCCCTTCATTGACTGATGCACTAGGACACCCAGATCTCGTTGAACTCCCCCTCCTCCTAACTTGACACCATTCAGATAACAATCTGCCTTTCTATTCTTACTTAAAAAGTGAATAACCTCACACTTATCTACATTAAACTGCATCTGCCATGCATCCGCCCACTCACACAACCTGTCCAAGTCACCCTGCAGCCTTATTGCATCTTCCTCACAATTCACACTACCCCCCAGCTTAATATCATCTGCAAATTTGCTAATGGTACTTTCAATCCCTTCGTCTAAGTCATTAATGTATATCGTAAATAGCTGGGGTCCCAGCACCGAACCTTGCGGTTTAAACCGAAGATAGACACAAAAAGCTGGAGTAACTCAGCGGGACAGGCAGGATCTCTGGAGAGAAGGAATGGATGACGTTTCGGGTTGAGACCCTAGTCCGAAGAAGGGTTGAGACCCGTAATGTCACCCATTCCTTCTCTCCAGAGATGCTGCCTGGCCCACTGAGTTACTCCAGCATTTTGTGCCTATCTTCAGTTCATTAGTTTAGTTTAGTCTAGTTTAATGTCACGTGTACCGAAGTAGAGATAAAAGCTTTTCATTGCTGGTCACTGTTGTTCAATCACTGGTGGCCTTTGCATCATCAAAATGTGGGGGCGTTTGCAAATGTGTGCACAGTGTTTTTGTTTGATTTGCAATGCCCCAGATGATGGAGCTCGCTGGCCATGCCAACATGCAGCAAGACCGAGCCCAGGCAGACGAGGGACAAGCAACATCTGTGGCCATACCAATGCCAGCCGATGATTATCTACAACACGACACTCCAACGACCTCCCTTGCCATTCATTCACATTACCATTATTGAAGACCCCATCACTCATATCCTGTGGGTCCCAGATAACTAAGAATTTAATTGGACCTGACACCATCTCGGTGTCTACAGCAACTGTTCAGAAGCGGATGATTCTCTGGCAATTTACTTACCCACTGACTTGACAAAGCTTTCCACCACTTGTAAGGCACATGTTGGAAAGGTTACAGAGCACGCCCCACTTGCCCCACATGCTCGCAAGTCATAACAACTTTCTAAAACTTGTTGCCACCGTCTGGGAATCGATGGTTTTGCTTGCTCAGCACCCCGGTACCTCATTAAAGATTCATTCCCCCCTTACCATCTGCTACCTGCGGCAGATGAGAGGGAATCCAATTTAAAGTCAGAATCACTCACTCACACCACCTCTGACTGACCCTCCACCATGGGCTGCCTTTCAAGTAGGTGGCGAGAGAATCGACATGAATGGAGAGCTCAATGTAGTACACACCAAGCTATCAGTCATTGATGTATCTGTCCAGGGGCTGCTCCATCATGGTGGCTAGTCCACAGGCTGCGTAGAGATGAAGTCCTTGCAATAGATTGGGGACTTTGTATATAAGGCATAATCTTGTCACTGCACTAAACTGTATAGGAAGGATCTACATGTGATGGTTTATACCCAAGATTGACACAAAATGCTGAGGTAACTCAACGGGACAGGCAGCAACTCTGGAGAAAAGGAATAGGTGACGTTTTGGGTCAAGACCCTTCTAAATTGTGTAGGAAGGAACTGCAGATGCTGGTTTATACCGAAGGTAGACACAATAGGCCATTTAGAACTGAGATGAGGAAAAACGTATAAGATTATTAAGGGGTTGGACACGTTAGAGGCAGGAAACATGTTCCCAATGTTGGGGGAGTCCAGAACAAGGGGCCACAGTTTAAGAATAAGGGGTAGGCCATTTAGAACTTAGATGCGGAAAAACTTTTTCAGTCAGAGAGTTGTGAATCTGTGGAATTCTCTGCCTCAGAGGGCAGTGGAGGCCAATTCTCTGAATGCATTCAAGAGAGAGCTAGATGGAGCTCTTAAGGATAGCGGAGTCAGGGGGTATGGGGAGAAGGCAGGAACGGGGTACTGATTGAGAATGATCAGCCATGATCACATTGAATGGCGTTGCTGGCTCGAAGGGCCGAATGGCCTCCTCCTGCACCTATTGTCTATTGTCTAAAATGCTAGAGTAACTCAATGTGACAAGCAACATCTCTGGAGAAAAGGATTAGGTGATGTTTCGGGTCAAGACCCTTCTAAATTGTGTAGGAAGGAACTGCAGATGCTAGTTTATATCGACGATGGACACAAAATGCTGGAGTAACTCAACAGACCAGGCAGCATCTCTGGAGGAAAGGATTAGATGACATTTTGGGTCGGAACCCTTCTTCAGACTGAAAGAACAAAACAGGGCCGGCAACAGATGACCTTAGGAAAGGTGGAGTCCATAATGGCCCATTATTGGCTGGGAAGATCATCCTATTGCCGGCCCTGTTTAGTTTAGTTTAGTTTAGAGATACAGCTCAGAAACAGGCCCTTCGGCCCACCAAGTCTACACCGACCAACGATCCCCACACACCAACACTAGCCTACACACACGAGGGACAATTTACATTTATACTAAGCCAATAAACCTACAAACATGTAAGTCTTTGGAGCGGGGGAGGAAACCGAAGATCTCAGAGAAAACCCACGCAGGTCAAGGGGAGAACGTTCAAACTCCGTACAGACAGCACCCATAGTCGGGATAGAACTCGGGTCCCTGATGCTGTGAGGCAGCAACTCTACCGCTGCACCACCGTGGGTCTGGTCTTCTCCGCCTTTCAGTTCTCATCGTGCCGCCCAACAGGAAATGCTCTGCACCCAATGAAGATCTAACCAGGACAATGGAAGAGGGTTGGGGGTCTGGACATCAGTCATGTCATATCAGTATGATAACAGTATAATAACAGTATAACAAAACTTTATTGTCATTCGGCACAAACACCGAACGAAATTTCAGCAGTCACAAGACACAGCAAAAAAGAAAAGAACACAGGACACCCGACCCCAACACAAACACCCCCTCACTGTGATGGAGGCAACAAAACTTCCCCTCTCCTCCACCCCGCACCCATGGACAGACAGCTCGACCCCTACCGAGGCAACCGACACGCACAGCCCCCGCAAGGGGATGGAAGGCCCCATGGCCGAGCCGCCCCAGGCACCGAAACGTCCCGCGGCCGCACCGGGCGATGTTAAGTCCAGCGGCCGAGTCGCACCGGGCACTGAAACGTCCCGCGGCCGAGCCGCGCCGGCGATGTTAAGTCCCGCAGCCGAGCCGCACCGGGCACTGAAACGTCCCGCAGCCGAGCCGCGCCGGCGATGTTAAGTCCAGCGGCCGAGCCGCGCCGGCGATGTTAAGTCCAGCGGCCGAGCCGCGCCGGCGATGTTAAGTCCAGCGGCCGAGCCGCGCCGGGCACTGAAACGTCCCGCAGCCGAGCCGCGTCGGCGATGTTAAGTCCAGCGGCCGAGCCGCGCCGGGCACTGAAACGTCCCGCGGCCGAGCCGCTCCCCGGGGAAGAGACCTAATAAAAGAAAGGTTTCCCCCGCCCCCCCCCCCCCCCACCACCCCCCCCACCACCCCCCCCCCACCACCCCCCCCACCACCCCCCCCACCCCACCACCCCCCCCCCCCCACCACACCCCCCACCCCACCACCACCCCCCCCCACCACCACCCCCCCCCAGCACGGAACAGGCCCTTCGGCCCACCGGGTCCGCGCCGCCCAGCGATCCACGCATATTAACACTATCCTACACACACTAGGGACAATTTTTTTAACATTTGCCCAGCCTACATACCTGTACGTCTTTGGAGTGTGGGAGGAAACCGAAGATCTCGGAGAAAACCCATGCATGTCACGGGGAGAACGTGCAAACTCCGCACAGTCGGCGACCGTAGTCAAGATCGAACCTGAGTCTCCGGCGCTGCATTCGATGTAAGGCAGCAACTCTACCACTGCGCCACCGTGCCGCCCTAGGAGGGATATGGGCCAATCGCGGGCAGGTGGGAGTGGTGTATGTCATGCTGGTCGACGTGTATGGGGCATGTTGGTCGACGTGGTTTAGTTGGGCCGAAGGGCCTGTTTCCGTGCTCTATGTCTCCATGGCTCTATCAAGAGCTGAATCATCGATGGTATCCCACCAGTACACAGTCAGGCCTGAAGAACATCTCTGTTGACAGCACAGCCTGTTCTATACTCAGTTCCTCAGATAATGAGGCAATTCATTTTCACATTCGGCAAGACCCAAACAACATCCAGCCTCAACATAACAAATGGGCAGAAACCACTGTACTACTCAAGTGCCAAGCAATGACCTTTACAACAAGAGAGAAGCTAACTACCCACTCTGTCATGCAAGGCCATTACGATCATTCAATCTTCCACGCCATTTAGTTGGCAGGTCCAATTATGTTTCTGTTCCGTTGAGCAGAACTTAACTGGGAATGGCATATAAATGATATAGCTGCAAGAGCTAGTCAGAGGCTTGGCTCTCTGCAACGAGTGCTTCACTTTCCCTTGCCCAAAACCTTCCCATTGCCTGCAAGTTACAAGCACAAGTCCAACGTGATTTTCTCCACTTGCCCAGATGGTTCTAAACACAAAGACACCCAAGAATATTAATGCCATTCCAGACCAACAGTCCACCTCTCTCTTCTCCCACCGCCAACTTGTTGAGCCTGCAAGGGCACTGAATGTTCTCTGCTACGCCATCAGAGAAGGGGCCTCTCTGGGTGGGGGCCGACTTCGGGAGCTCCGGCAGCGGCAGCGTCTTCGCCCGTCCTGGATTGCGGGGCTTGGGTCGGCCCGCCGCGGACCTTTCACCGTCCGGCGCGGCCTGGAACGTGGCAACTACAACAGCCTGACCGTGGGAGAAGACGGCAGGGGAAGAGAAAAGACATTTTGGCCTTCCATCACAGTGAGGAGATGACTGGAGAAGATTCACTGTGATGGATATTTCTTTTTTTTGTTTTGTGTTGGTTGTGATTGTGTGTGAAATTGTTTATTTTTATTGCTCTATTGCTGGACTGTGGGAGAACTTTCATTTCACTGCACATCTTGTATGTGTATGTGACAAATAAACTTGACTTGACTTGACTTGACTTGCATAAAGAGACACTGAGAGAAACACTCTTGATCTCGCCTGACCATCTAACTGCTACTGATACAGTTTCAAAGGGGGTTTGGGGTATGATGGAGGTTTAGTTTAGTTTAGTATAGAGATATAGCATGGAAACAGGCACTTTGGCCCACTGAGTCCACGCCAACCAGCGATCCCTGGCCACTAGCACTATCCTACACACTAGGTACAATTTACAGAAGTCAATTTGTAGCCAGAAGCCTACAAACCTGCATGTTGTTGGAGTGTGTGAGGAAACCGTGGCACCCGGAGAAAACCCACGTGGTCACTGGGAGAATGTACAAAATCTGCACCGACAGCACCCATAGTTAGGATCGAATGGGAGTCTTCGGCGCTGTAAGGCAGCAACTCTGCCGCTGCGCGACCGTGCCGATCTCCAAATCTCTCTTGCATCAGGGAAGTAACATCATTCTAGGAGCAACACCTGGCATGTATCTGAAGAGATGATGACCCATGGTCACAGCCATCCTAACTTGCTGCAGGTCGAGCTGAACGACGAAGGAACAAAGAACTGCAGATGCTGGTTCGTGCACAAAAAGGACACAAAGTGCTGGAGTAACTCAGCGGGTCAGGCAGCATCTCTGGAGAGAAGGAATGGGTGACGTTTTGTGTTGAGATCCTGCTTCAGACTGGTGGGGGGGGGGGGGGGAGGGGGTAGGATCACGGTATAAATGGGGCGAGTCAGGACAAAGTGTGGCAGGCACTAGGTCCACACCATCAAGGGGGACCCGGAACGTTACTCATTCCTTCTCTCCAGAGATGCTGCCTGTCCCGTTGAGTTACTCCAGCATTTTGTGTCCATCTTTGGTTTAAACCAGCGTCGATAGATTCTTGATTGGTGTAGGTGTCAGGGGTTATGGGGAGAAGGCAGGAGAATGGGGTTAGGAGGGAGAGATAGATCAGCCATGATTGAATGGCGGAGTAGACTTGATGGGCCGAATAGCCTAATTCTGCTCCGATCACATGAACGTATGACCTTATGAACAGTCATTTTAGATTTAGAGATACAGCGCGGAAACAGGCCCTTCGGCGCACCAAGTCCGCGCCGCCCAGCGATCCCCGCACATTAACACTATCCTACACACGCTAGGGCCAATTTTTTACATTTACCCAGTCAATCAACCTACATACCTGTACGTCTTTGGAGTGTGGGAGGAAACCGAAGATCTCGGAGAAAACCCACGCAGGTCACGGGGAGAACGTACAAACTCCGTACAGACGGCGCCCGTAGCCAGGATCGAACCTGAGTCTCCGGCGCTGCATTCGCTGTAAGGCTGCAACTCTACCTGTCATCTTTCTAAGCTGGGCCAATTACCGTGACGTGAACCAACTCACAATCATTGTCACAATCAATGTGAACAATGCACACCGGAGATCAGTGTGTGAGACGGGCCGAACCTACCATGGAGTCAGTGCGAGCCGTCGTGCTGAAGTCTGCCTTACCCACATCTATATTCTTAGCATGTGTTGCACATTTCCCCCTTTCAAATGCTACATTGACCTTGATCATAACACCGTTCCTATTAGATAAATGTTCACACACCTCTGGGTGTTAACTAAATCTAGTTCAGTGTTCATTACTAAGTCTAATACGACCTGACCTTTGATGGTTCTGGGACCTTCGTTGGAAGAAACAATCTCGAACCCGCTCAAGAAATACCCTCGGTTATACACGTATCCTAATTTAGAAAAAAATCCTCCTTTAAGACCATGCCCTGTTTTTTTCTACTCACCTAATCTCTGCATTTATGCATGTTACTGCTTCACAGCTGCTGACAGAAGGCTTTTACACAATTCCCACGACAGCACTAAATCCTCTTCCATTTCTTCATTCTGTCTATGACGTGTCCCACAACTGCTTCCAACCACATATCCTCTCATCAATCGAGTCATAGAGCCTCACAACACAGGAACAGGCCCTTTGCTCCATCATGTCCACGCCATCCACATTAATCCCATTTACCTGCATTAATGATGTATAGACAATAGACAATAGGTGCAGGAGGAGGCCATTCGGCCCTTCGAGCCAGCACTGCCATTCAATGTGATCATGGCTGATCGTTCTCAATCAGTACCCCGTTCCTGCCTTCACCCCATACCCCCTGACTCCGCTATCCTTAAGAGCTCTATCTAGCCCTCTCTTGAATGCATTCAGAGAATTGGCCTCCACTGCCTTCTGAGGCAGAGAATTCCACAGATTCACAACTCTCTGACTGAAAAAGTTTTTCCTCATCTCAGTTCTAAATGGCCTACCCCTTATTCTTAAACTGTGTGGCCCCTTGTTCTGGACTCCCCCAACATTGGGAACATGTTTCCTGCCTCTAACGTGTCCAACCCCTTAATAATCTTATACGTTTCGATAAGATCTCCTCTCATCCTTCTAAAAGAATCTATCATTCTGTGTCTTTACTATATTAATCGTCTATCCAAACGCCTTTTAAACATGTGTAGGAAGGAACTACAGATACTTGTTTAAACCGAAGATGGACACAAAATGCTGGAGTAACTCAGCGGGACAGGCAGCATCTCTGGAGGGAAGGAATGGGTGACGTTTCGGGTTGAGACCCTTCTTCTGAAGAATGTCAACTATTCCTTCTCTCCAGAGATGCTGTCTGACACACTGAGTTATTCCAACTTTTTGGTCTATCTTTGCCTTTTAAACAAGTTTATTGTATCTGATTCCATCAGCTCCTCTGGCAGAGTGTTCTAGATAGCAACCACGTTCTGTGGAATAAATGTATCCCTCAGCTCTCATTTAAAACTCCTTTTCTTGCCTTAAACCTATGCCCTTTTGTTTACGAAAGATCTTCCATGGGAAAAGGTTCTGAAAATCAACTCTCCCTTTGTGTCTCGTAATTTTATATACTTCTATCAGGTCACCCATCAGCCTTCTTCACTCCAGAGAAAGCAAGCCCAGCCTATGCAATCACAGTCTGATGAAGGGTCTCAACCCGAAATGTCACCTATTCCTTTTTTCCAGAGATGCTGCCTGACCCGCTGAGTTGCTCCAGCATTTTTCGTCTATCTTCAATGCAATCTCTCCCCAGAATTAAAGTCCTCCAAACCAGGCATGATAGTGGTGAATCTCGTCTGTACATTCTTGTATTGGTGACCAGCAGTGCACACAATACTCCAAATGCAGTCTAACCAATGGTCCTACAAAGTTGCAATATAACAGTCCATATTCTGTGCTCCGATCTATGATGGCAAGTATGCCATCTACCTACAGCACCACCGTATCATAAATCCACAAGTTCATAAATACTAGTAGCAAAATTAGGCCATTCGGCCCATCAAGTTAACTATGCCATTCAATCATGGCTGATCTATCTTTCCATCTCAACCCCATTCTCCTCCCTTTTTCAGTCAGAGAGTTGTGAATCTGTGGAATTCTCTGCCTCAGAAGGCAGTGGAGGCCAATTCTCTGGATGCATTCAAGAGAGAGCTGGATAGAGCTCTTAAGGATAGCGGAGTCAGGGGTTATGGGGAGAAGGCAGGAACGGGGTACAGATTGAAAATGATCAGCCATGATCACATTGAATGGTGGTGCTGGCTCGAAGGGCCGAATGGCCTCCTCTTGCACCTATTGTCTATTGTCTATTGTCTATTGTCTATTGTCTAACCCGTGACACTCTTAATAATCGAGTATCTGTCAATCTCCAGCATAAAAATACCCAATGACTTGGCTTCCACAGTCGTCTGTGGCAATGAACTCCACAGATTCACCACCCTCGGACTAAAGAAATTCCTCCTCATCTCCCTTCTAAAGTATTGACCCGTGTAGCCATTCTCAGGGAACTATGGATAAGATTACAAGGTCACTTACTATAGATCATCGATATTTACCGTACCTGTCCCACCCCTATTTAACTTCCCAAAATGGATCACATTGCACTGGTTGGGATTGAATTCTACATTTTCCTCTACCTTTCTCTTACATTGTGGAAGAAGTTTCCAATCGTATGTATTATCATTAGGTCATCAGGTCATGTGATAGGAGCCATTTGGCCCGTCAAGTCTAATCTACCATTCAAACATGGCTACATAAGAAAATAACTGCAGATGCTGGTACAAATCGAAGGTATTTATTCACAAAATGCTAGAGTAACTCAGCAGGTCAGGCAGTATCTCAGGAGAAGGAATGGGTAATGTTTCGGGTCGAGACCCTTCTTCAGACCCGAAACGTCACCCATTCCTTCTCTCCTGAGATGCTGCCTGACCTGCTGAGTTACTCCAGCATTTTGTGAATTCAAACATGGCTGACCTATCTCTCCATCCTAACCCCATTCCCCTGCCTTCTCCCCATAACCTCTGATACCCGTACTAATCAAGAATCTATCTATCTCTGCCTTAGAAATATCCATTGACTTGGCCTCCACAGCCTTCTGTGGCAGATTCACCACCCTCTGACTAAAGAAATTCCTCCTCATGCAACTTCCAACCGAGCTTCATTTGATGCTTGCAGAGTTTATTTGCACCCATAATTCATTCATTTATTCCTAACACTGTCTGAGTCATCCAGCATTAAGCTGGTTCAACATTAACCTAGCCTGCAGCAGTGTCACAGGCACCTAGGCTCAGAGAACACGCAGAAACATAAATTATACATAAATTAGACAAGGCTGTGCTAAGTAAAAGATGGTGCAAAAGCAAGGCATTAGTGCGAAACACAATTGGAGAACACAATTCTATGGCAGTGCAGCAGGTGGTTTGATGTTGAGGTAGGATTAGAGTTGAACGGGGCAAGAACCTAATGTTATTGGAAAGTAGATGCAAGGAACTGCAGATGCTGCTTTACAAAAAAAAAACAGCACAGTGGTGCAGCGGTAGAGTTGCTGCTTTACAGCGCCAGAGACCCGGGTTCCATCCTGACTACGGGCGCTGTCTGTACGGAGTTTGTACGTTCTCCCCGTGACCTGCGTGGGTTTTCTCCGAGATCTCCGGTTTGCTCCCACACTCCAAAGACGTACAGGTTTGTAGGCTAATTGGCTGGGTATAAGTGTAAATTGGCCCCAGTGTGTGTAGGATAGTGTTAATGTGCGGGGGGATCTGTTCCCGCGGTGTATCTCTAAACTAAACTAAACTAAACTAAACTGTGAAAAGTAAAAGATGGTGCAAAAGCAATTAGTGCAAAACATAATTAGAGAAACAACTCTGTAGCAGTGCAAGAGGTAGTCCAATGTTGAGGTAGGATTAGAGTTGAACGGGGCGGTCAAGAACCTAGTGTTGTAGGCAAGTAGACACAAGGAACTGCAGATGGGAGAGTCTAGGACTATAGACAACAGACAATAGACAATAGACAATAGGTGCAGGAGGAGGCCATTCGGCCCTTCGAGCCAGCACCGCCATTCAATGTGATCATGGCTGATCATTCTCAATCAGTAACCCGTTCCTGCCTTCTCCCCATACCCCCTGACTCCGCTATCCTTAAGAGCTTTATCTAGCTCTCTCTTGAATGCATTCAGAGAATTGGCCTCCACTGCCCTCTGAGGCAGAGAATTCCACAGATTCACAACTCTCTGACTAAAAAAGTTTTTCCTCATCTCTGTTCTAAATGGCATACCCCTTATTCTTAAACTGTGGCCCCTGGTTCTGGACTCCCCCAACATTAGGAACATGTTTCCTGCCTCCAACCCCTTAATAATCTTATACGTTTCGATAAGATCCCTTCTCATCCTTCTAAATTCCAGTGTATACAACCCTAGTCGCTCCAGTCTTTCAACATATGACAGTCCCGCCATTCCGGGAATTAACCTAGTAAACCTATGCTGCACGCCCTCAATAGCAAGAATATCCTTCCTCAAATTTGGAGACCAAAACTGCACAAAGTACTCCAGGTGCGGTCTCACTAGGGCCCTGTACAACTGCAGAAGGACCTCTTTGCTCCTATACTCAACTCCTCTTGTTACGAAGGCCAACATTCCATTGGCTTTCTTCACTGCCTGCTGTACCTGCATGCTTCTCACTGCCTGCTGTACCTGCATGCTATAGATGGGGGAGTCTCAGACTAGAGGTCACAGCCTCAGAATTAAAGGACGTGCTTTTAGGAAGGAGATGAGGAGAAATTTCTTTAGTCGGAGGGTGGTGAATCTGTGGAATTCTATGGAGGCCAAGTCAGTGGATATTTTTAAGGCAGAGATAGATAGATTCTTGATTAGTGCGGGTGTCAGGGGTTATGGGGAGAAGGCAGGAGAATGGGGTTAGGGGGGAGAGAAAGTGTAAGAAAATAACTGCAGATGCTGGTACAAATCGAAGGTATTTATTTCACAAAATGCTGGAGTAACTCAGCGGGACAGGCAGCATCTCAGGAGAGAAGGAATGGGTGACGTTTCGGGTCTAGACCCTTCTTCAGATCAGGGGGAGAGATAGATCAGCCATGATTGAATGGCGGGGGTAGACTTGATGGGCTGAATGGCCTAATTCTGCTCCTATCACGTGACTTTATGACCTTATGAGATGTTGTTTTACAGAAAAGAACACAGAGCATGTGTAAGAAGGAATTGTAGATGCTGGTTTACACTGAAGGTAGACACAAAATGCCGGAGTAGCTCAGCGGGTCAGGCAGCATACTTTGGAGAGAAGGAATGGGCGACCTTTCGGATTGAGACTCTTCATCGGAATGAGAGTCAGGGGGGGGGAACTAGAGGGATGGGAAGGTGCAGAACAAAGCAGAGCCGGCACCGATGACTCAGGAAAGAACATGGAGCAGCACAGCACAAGAACAGGCCCTTCTACCCAACACGTCTGCTTTCTGAACATGATGTCAAATCAAACTAGTAGGAGAAACAAGAAACTTCAGATGCTGGTTTACAAAAAAGGACAGAGTGCAGGAGTTACTCAGTGAATCAGGCAGCATCTCTGGAGAACTCCGATAGATGATATTTTGGGTTGGAACCCTTCTTCAAACTGGAAAATAGTTCTTCTCGTTCAATAATATTCAATCCATGTTTCTTTTGCTTAATTATTCTCTCTTTTACTCTAGCACTGAAATACTTTTTCTAATACCACTTCAATTGCACGAGGACCTTCTGAGATCCTAGTTTGGATGGACACTATTCCAATACTAACATTCCTTCCTGCCTCAACTTGCTCAGAATATCCCAGCTGGCACTGGTAAGGCCACCTTTACCAAATAATGCACTGGTCAGGTCACATTTGGAATATCGTGATCAATTTTGGGCCCCATATCTGAGGAAGGATGTGCTGGCTCTGGAGAGGGTCCAGAGGAGGTTTACAAGAATGATCCCAGGAATGAGTGGGTTAACATATGATGATCGTTTGACAGCACTGGGCCTGTACTTGCTGGAGTTTAGAAGAATGAGGGCAGACCTCATTGAAACGTACAGAATAGCGAAAGGCATAGATAGAGTGGATGTGGAGAGGATGTTTCCACTAGTGGGAGAGTCTAGGACCAGAGGGCACAGCCTCAGAATAAAAGGACGCTCTTTTAGGAAGGAGACGAAGAGAACTTTCTTTAGTCAGAGGGTGGTGAATCTGTGGAATTTCTTTGCCACAGAAGGCTGTGGAGGCCAAGTCAATTGATATGTTTTAAGGCAGAGATGTATAGGTTTTTGTTTAGTACAGGTGTCAGAGGTTATGGGGAGAAGACAGGAGAATGGGGTTAGGAGGGAGAGATAGATCAGCTGGGATGATTCAGTTGCCTGATAACAGCTGGGAAGGAACTGTTCCTGAATTTGGTGGTGTGCGTTTTTTTCAGCTAGTTCGAACCATCCTACCACAACCAGAGAACAGTGCTGAACTACTATCTACCTCATTGGTGACCCTCAGACTATCCTTGATCGGTCTTTGCTGGCTTAACCTTGCACTAAACGTTATTCCCTTATCATGTATCTATACACTGTAAGTGGCTCGACTTTAATCATGCATTGTCTGACTGCTTGGCACGCAACAAAAGCTTTTCACTGTACCTTGGTGCACGTGACCTATCCAGCTCAAGAGAGAGCTGGATAGAGCTCTTAAGGATAGCAGAGTCAGGGGGTATGGGGAGAAGGCAGGAACGGGGTACTGATTGAGAATGATCACATTGAATGGCGGTGCTGGCTCGAAGGGCCGAATGGCCTCCAACTGCACCTGTTGTCTATTGTCTATTGTGACAATAAACAAAACTAATAAACTAATGAATTCCCAGAGTGACTAACTTAGATGTGGCATCTTGGTCGGCAAGTTGTGCCGAAGAGCCTGTTTCCTTGCTGTTTGACTCTGTGACGCTAATTATCAATTACAAATTCTCCCTCGCAGCTTCCAAATGGGAGACCCAACCGTGTAGTATTTCCTAGAACAGCAGGCAGTTTGCAAACCCCCCTGCTGAATGGTTTATAGGAGGAGACAGTGACAGAACAACCCACACTTGTGGTGAAGCTGGTCTACTCTCTGTAACAAAAGGGATTTCACGGTCAGTGAGTGGAAGAATTATTAGGTGCGTCGCTCAATTGGTGCACTCAAAGTGTGCCTTCAGGAAAAAAAGGCTAGTGAACATCGGGACTGATTGATCAAACATTGCCATGGCAGGTAAGAAAGTACACAGAGCCATTCCTGGGTTAATGGCGTAGGGCAGCCCAGCGGTATGAACATTGACTTCTCTAACTTTAGATAGTTCCTCTGTCCCTCTCTTCCCCTCCCCTTCCCAGTTCTCCCACTGTCTTCCTGTCTCCGACTATATCCTTTCTTTGTCCCGCCCCCCCTAACATCAGTCTGTAGGCTCTCGACCCGAAACGTCACCCATCCCTTCTCTCCTAGATGCTGCCTGACCTGCTGAGTTACTCCAGCATTTTGTGATACCAGACCTGGGTAAATGTACGCCATCACTTTCAGTTCAGGTTAGTTATCGTCGCGTGTACCGAGGTACAGTGAAGATCTTTTGTTGCGTGCTATCCAGACAGAGGAAAGACAATACATGTTTCCAATCGAGCCATTACGATACGATACCATACGATAGGACTTTATTTATCCCAGGAGGGAAATTGATCTGTCAGCAGTCATAAAACACAAAATGCATGAAACATGAAATTAAAGTCTTGGGGTAAAGGTTCTGACTGTCAATCCCATTTAATCCTCTCCTAACTTTATATACTTTCTTCAGTCCTGATTCATTGCTAATGATTCCATTTTGCTCTGCACAATTTACTGCATAAATCTTTAATATAAAGTGATTAATAATTCCAGAATATGTAATGGAATGCTGCAGTTATATTCTTGTGGTTATGAGTCAATTTCCAATTAAAAATACTTTGCTGAAGTATTTTAATATTAAATCGTTCTTTTTCCCTTATTTGCGGATTAAGGTCACTAAGGTCACTGCCATCGCTGGCCATGTTTCTGGCTTCTCCCATAAAACTCCGTCCCATGTGGTGTAATCAGAGACCTGGGGTCGAGACCCCTCTTCAGACTGACAGTAGGGGATGAGAGTCATAGAGTTATAGAGTGACACAGCGAGGAAACAGGCCCTTCAGCCCTACTTGCCCATACCTGCCAACATGTCCCTGCTACACTAGTCCCACCTGCCTGCGCTTGGTCCATATCCCTCCAAACCTGTCCTATCCATGTACCTGTCTAACTGTTTCTTAAACGTTGGGATAGTCCCAGCCTTAATTGCCTCCACTGGCAGCTTGCTCCATACACACACCACCATATGTGTGAAAAGGGTACCCCTCAGATTCCTATTAAATATTTTCCCCTTCAACCTTGAATCTATATCCTCTGGTTGGTAAGACGAGGAAACCTGGAGGTGGGAAAAGACCAGGATCAATCAGGATCGGCCACAAATGACCCCAGACAGGGTGTTGTCTGGTAGGTCCATCGTTGGCTAGGTCTGGTTGTGTGATCTCAAGAAAAACTCCAGATCACATCACGATGGATCCGGTCATTGGACTATTGCGTGCACTTCTGGTCTCCCCGTTACAGGAATGATGAAGAGGCCTTGGAGAAGGTGCAGAAGAGGTTTACCAGAATAGTCACACAGTAACTCAGCTGGTCAGGCAGAATCCCTGGAGAATAAGGATGATTGATGTTTCGGGTTAGGTCTGAAGAAGGGTCCCGTCCCCAAACGTCACCCATCCTTTTTCTCCAGAGGCGCTGCATGACCACAGCTGAGTTACTCCAGGACTTTGTGTCTATTTTTGATTGTGTTTGTTGCTTTTCGGTGACATTTTTCGTGTTGGGACCCTTCTTCAGACTGACAGTAGGGGTTGGGGGCGGTGGGGAGGAGAAGAACTGGAGGCAAAAAAAGGACTAGGACCAATCAGGTTCAGCCACAATTGACTTCAGGCAGGGTGGGTGCCTGGTAGGTCCATTGTTGGCTAGGGAAGGTGGGATCTCAAGAGGAACAATGAGAAGAACTGTAGACTTGGTAAGACGACTGGGGCGGAGAAAGGGGCCAAGGAGGGAGGGGGGAGGGAAGGAGAGTATGAGATGAAGTTACTTAGAGTTAGAGAATTCAATGTTCATACCAATGTTCTCAATGTCGGGGGAGTCCAGAACCAGGGGACACAGTCTAAGAATAAAGGGGAGGCCATTTAAAACCGAGGTGAGAAAAAACGTTTTCACCCAGACAGTTGTGAATTTGTGGAATTCTCTGCCACAGAGGGCAGTGGAGGCCAATTCACTGGATAAATTTAAAAGAAAGTTAGATAGAGCTCTTGGGGGCTAGTGGAATCAAGGGATATTTGGAGAAGGCAGGCACGGGTTACTGATTGTGGATGATCAGCCATGATCACAATGAATAGCAAAACTGTCTCGAAGGGCCAAATGGCCTCCTCCTGCACCTATTTTCCATGTTTCTATGTATGTTTCTATGATATGGGGAGAAGGCAGGCAATTGTTACTGATTGTGGATGATCAGCCATGATCACAATGAATAGCGAAACTGGCTCGAAGGGCCAAATGGCCTCATCCTGCACCTATTTTTTATGTTTCTATGTTTCTATGAAACAGAACAGTGAAAATCTTACGTGCAACAGCATCGCAGAAGTGTACACATGGTATGCATTGGACACGATAGTAACCTTTCGTCTAAACTGGCAGTGTTGGTTTGGCCAGGTCTGTTCTGTGAATCCAGTAACCTATTTGCAGATCCATTTAGTGCTAATGCTGATTTGATTTCTCTCTCCCCACCATCCTGAGGCACTGATTATTTCAGGAGTCTTTTAATGTAAAAGCCATCTATATTAATTTCAGTCTCCGTAACCCAGAATATAATGGGACAAATTTAGCAACTGTGATTATATTTAATTTGAATAGAGGTATTTTCTTGCTGCAGCTCCATTAACACTAAGGTGTTCTGACCTTTCCTTTTTGGTTCTTTGTTCCTGCTAGCTGTCTCTCCAACTTGTCCCATTGTACGTAACCAGGGCTCATACCACCAACATCACAAAGGAGAGAGAATTGGTGATGTTTCATGACAGGACCCTTCTTCAGACTCAGCCCCGACCCAAAACATCACCAATCCATGTTCTCCAGAGATGCTCCACTCTCCCATCAGGAAGTGTGAAAACGATCACCTGCAGATTCGGCCAGTTGTTATCAGGCCACTGGCCCCATAGCAGAAGCATCCACGTGGCAGGGCTGGAAACTGGGAGTACCCTGAGCTAATTCTGCTACCACCGTCATCCATTGTACTAGTGATGGCTCCCACTGATTGTCGCCAAAAGCTTGCGCCATTTTCAGGACTGACGATGACAGCGATGTCACATTTGAAACATGGACGATGGACACGAAAGAAGAAGAAGTTCAGGCAACTGAACCATCCCACCACAACCAGAGAGCAGTGCTGAACTACTATCTACCTCTTTAGTGACCATCGGACCATCCTTGATCGGACTTTGCTGGCTTTACCTTGCACTAAACGTTATTCCCTTATCATGTATCTGTACACTGTAAATGGCTCAATTGTAATCATGCGTTGTCTTTCCGCTGACTGGATGGCATGCAACAAAAGCTTTTCACTGTACCTCAGTACACGTGACAATAAACTAAACTGAAAATGAAACTGAGACTAATGCTGCCTGACCCACTGAGTTACTCCAGCAATTTGTGTCATTTTTTTTGTCAACTAGTGTCTCCAGTTTCTTGTTTCTACTACTATTTAAATTTAACATCATGTTCGGTGCAGATGTGGTGGGTAGAAGGGCCTGTTCTTACTCTGTACTGCTCAATGTTCCACAAAAGAAACATAATTGGCAGAGAGTGCAAAGACAATCAAAACTCCCAGTGGTGGGACCATGAGGGCATTAATTAATTGGAGGTGAAGTGATGGGCAACAAAGCATGAAGCCTTTTCAACTTTGTTCCATTCAACAGTCCCAAGTCAGGACTCCACAGGACAAACTTTGCTAGCACGCAACACACAGTATTTCACTGTATCTCCGTACGTATGTCTGTAACAAAGCAAAACCAGTGCCAATCATCATTACCAAAACCAATACTAGTACCAATTACCAATACCAATTATCAATACCAATTATTAATACCAATTATCAATAACAATTATCAGTACCAATTATTAATATCAATTATCAATACCAATTATTAATACCAATTATCAATAACAATTATCAGTACCAATTATCAATATCAATTATCAATACCAATTATCAGTACTAATTATCAGTACCAATTATCAATACCGATTATTAATACCAATTATTAATAACAATTATCAGTACCAATTATCAATACCAATTATCAATACCAATTTTCAGTACCAATTATCAATACCTATTATCAATACCAATTATCAATAATAATAATTATCACTACTAATTATCAATACCAATTATCAATACCAATTATCAATACAAATTATAAATAATAATTATCAATACTAATTATCAATACTAATTATCAATACCAATTATCAATACCAATTATAAATAATAATTATCAGTACCAATTATCAATACCAATTATCAATAATAAAAATTATCACTACTAATTATCAATACCAATTATCAATACCAATTATCAATACCAATACCAATTATCAATACCAATTATCAATACCAAATATCAATACCAATACCAATTGACAATACCAGTTCAATTACCAGTACCAATACCAATACCAATTGCCAATGTGAATACCAATACCAATCAACAATACAAATATCAATTACCAATATCAATGCCAATAACGATTACCAAATCCAATATCAATACCAAACTTCTTCTCTGAAATCAAGACCCACATAAAAGAAGGGACAGTGTGAGTTAGTTACCAGGTTTCAGCTCTTTCCAAGTAAGTTTAGTGAACGTGTCCTACTCAGATGGAGAGGAAAGCGAAGATGAGAATTAAAAGCAGCTGAAGGCAGAATGAAGCCAAGTGGGTTGTCTGCATCTGTGGAGAGGGAAGCAAAGCTGATGATTTTCGGTGCTGGAACCTGACATGTTTCTCTTTCCACTGATGCTTCCTGACATGCTTGGCCTTTCTTATCTCCAATTCTGATACATACCCATGTTCAATGCAGCACACGCACTAGTAAAGGATTCACAGCAGCATGGGTCCTGTACTGGATGAATACTGAATCAAAATCCTTCTGCATGTAAGTGTCAAACTGACACAACTGGGGCACTGATGAGCTTACACGTGAGATAAACTCCTGTCAAATGTTCAACTCAGTGATGAGCCTTTTGGAGGCTGTTGTTGGAGCTCCCAGTGGCTGTCTGCTGTAAATGTGTAGACAGAGAGTGAACTTATGCTGTCCCTGCCTTGTGTGTGGGAGCTGGGTTAGAACTGCATAAGCGTTGCGCCTTGTGGCCCATAATACAACCACCAATGAATACTCTGGAGATCCCATTGCTTGTTATCTTTGCACTTGCAGCTTGCAAAGTTGTTTTGGTTTCATCAGGAATGGACAAAGATGTCAGACTGTCAGAAAGTGCCGCTAACCCAATAGCTCTCATGACCGCAGTTCACGGTAGGGCAATGGTAAGTGTTGTAGTGCAGCTCCATAGTTCCTGAAGATAGACACAAAATGCAGGACAGAAAAGGAATAGGTGACTTTTCGTGTCGAGATCCTCCTTTCAGTCTGAAGAAGGGTCTCGACCCGAAATGTCACCTATTCCTTTTCTCCAGAGATGCTGCCTGATCTGCTGAGTTACTCCAGCACTTTGTCTATCTTCGGTACAAACCAGCATCTGCAGTTCCTTGCTACACATAGTTCCTGACGTGGGTAGACAGGATGGTGAGAAGAAGGTGTTTGGCATGATTGCGTTCATCTGTCAGGGCTGGGAGTACAAGAATTAGGATGTATTGTAACAGCTGTACAAGACATTGGGCCAAATGCAGACGTGGGACTAGTGTAGATGGGACATGTTGGTCAGGGTGGGCAAGTTGGGCCTAAGGGACTGTTTCCATGCTGTATGACTCTATGACTTGGGGGCAGTCCAGAACCAGGGGTCACAGTTTAAGAATAAGTGGTAGGCCATTTAGTACTGAGATGAGGAAAAACATTTTCACACAGAGAGTTGTGAATCTGTGGAATTCTCTGCCACAGAAGGCAGTGGAGGCCAATTCTCTGGATGTATTCAAGAGAGAGTTAGATTTAGCTCTTAGGGCGAAAGGAATCAAGGGATATGGGGAAAATGCAGGAACGGGGTACTGATTCTGGATGATCAGCCATGATCATATTGAATGGCTCGAAGGGCCGAATGGCCTACTCCTGCTCCTATTTTCTATGTTTCTATGTTTCTATGTTCTATGACTCCATGTGTTGGATAGTTGGCTACACCAAATTGCCTGCTCAGTGCAGGCTAATGGGGAATGGTGGGCACGTGTGAGAATAGGTTGCAAGGTATTTACAGATAAGGAGAGAAAGAATCAAACTGATAGATTTTAGATTTTTTTAATAGTTAGAGATACAGCGCGGAAACAGGCCCTTCGGCCCACCGAGTCCGCGCCGCCCAGCGATCCCCGCACATTAACACTATCCTACACACACTAGGGACAATTTTTACCCAGGCAGGTCACGGGGAAGAACGTACAAACTCCGTACAGACGGCGCCCGTAGTCAGGATCGAACCTGAGTCTCCGGCGCTGCATTCGCTGTAAGGCAGCAACTCTACCGCTGCGCCACCGCGCCGCTCTCCTGGTAGTTTGACCTGATGGACTGAATGGCCTCCTTCTAAGTATAAGATATCCCTGTCTTATCCCACACACCAATTTCTGAAGTTGTTTTCTTCTGACAAAAAAGTTTTGCAAAACGTTGCATGTCTGTAAAATCTTTGAAACTCACTCTTATCCTATTTCTAACTGATTGCACAGAATACTTCCATGAATCTGCAGTTCCATTTAACGTTATAATTTGACTTCAGTTTCCTGAGACACTAATTACTTCAAGAATCTTTTAATCTAAAAGCAATTTACTTTAATTCCAGATTCTCTAACTGGAATATAGTAGGACTATTTTAGGGACTATGATTATATTAATTTGAATAGATTGGAATTAAAGGTATTTACTTGCACTATATACTTTAATAATAAATTGTTCTGATCTTCCCTGTTTATGCAGATTAAGCTCACGATGCCAGCTTTACTTCCTACAATATCTCCACTGATTGTGTGTAACCAAAGAGTTCAAATTTTAGATAATCTCCTAGAAAACCCTCTCATAACCACCTCCCCCCCCACCTTCTCCTACACACATCCCCTTTTTTTCTTCCTTCCCTGTGTGCCACCTGGACCTATTTCAATAGACAATAGACAATAGACAATAGGTGCAGGAGGAGGCCAGTCGGCCCCTCGAGCCAGCACCGCCATTCAATGTGATCATGGCTGATCATTCTCAATCAGTACCCCGTTCCTGCCTTCTCCCCATACCCCCTGACTCCGCTATCCTTAAGAGCTCGATCCACCTCTCTCTTGAATGCATTCAGAGAATTGGCCTCCACTGCCTTCTGAGGCAGAGAATTCCACAGATTCACAACTCTCTGACTGAAAAAGTTTTTCCTCATCTCCGTTCTAAATGGCCTACCCCTTATTCTTAAACTGTGGCCCCTGGTTCTGGACTCCCCCAACATTGGGAACATGTTTCCTGCCTCTAACGTGTCCAACCCCTTAATAATCTTATACGTTTCGATAAGATCTCCTCTCATCCTTATAAATCCCCCCCTTCTCTCCCCATCCCTCCCCTCCTGATCCCTTCCTCCCTCTGGCTCCACAATCCATAGCTCTTCAACCCTGTCTCATACCTTCTGCTCTTATCTCTGGGCTTTGTCCCAATCATCTGCGTATCAAAGAACAAAAACCCTCGCTTGCATTTACCTATTACCTGCCACACTTTGTCCTGCTTCTTCTCTCTTCTAGCTTTCTTCCCCTCATCCCCCCCACACCCTCACATGCAGTCTGAAGAAGGGTCCCGACCCAAAAAGTCACCCATCCATGCCCTGCACAGATGCTGCCTGCCCTGCTGAGTTACTTTGTGCCTGGTTTCCAGCATCTGCATTTTTTTTTCTTCAGGTCATCGACTATTTTTATTTCAGATTTCCAGCGTCTGCGGTATTATGTCCTTCAGATCACCAACTATTGCTTGATGATGGTTGTTGATTTAGTGCAGTTTAGAGATACAGTGCAGAAACAGGCCCTTCGGCCCACCAAGTGCGTGCCGCCCAACGATCCCCGCACACCAACACTATCCTACTACACACACTAGAGACAATTTTACACTTATACCAAGCTAATTAACCTACAAACCTGCACGTCTTTGGAGCGTGGGAGGAAACCGAAGATCTCGTAGAAAACCCACGCAGGTCACGGGGAGAACGTACAAACTCCGTACAGACAGCACCCGCAGTGGGGATCGAACATGTGTCTCTGGCGCTGTGAGGCAGCAACTCTACCGCTGCGCCACCGTGCCACCTCTGTTCCAAGCACAAGACACACATACACTGCTGGTGATCTCCTGAAACACATTGAGATGTGGGTGTTACTGTGGCTCTGATGAGCATTCAGGCAACGCAGAATGCTTTGCAAGAAAGTTAATTAGCTTAGGACTTTTAAAATATTTATTTTATAAAGTTCCTCAACCAATTGTCTCCCCACACATCAGTAGTGAAGGGATTCAGTTGGTCTATGCATATTTGTGCAGCTCACAATGATGCCTCCAAGCACCATTATAAATGGAAGGTAGCAGGAAATTACAGGGAATGGGCAGGCTAGATGCACAAAAAATGTTCCCCATGTTGGGGGAGTCCAGAACCAGGGGTCACAGTTTAAGAATCTCCAGGCAGCTGGGAGAGGTCGAGGATTTTAAAGGTGCTGTCTAAGGAATTTTGCTCCACAATCAACATGACATCAATGGATTTGAGGATTCTGCACTCAAAGGCTGTCAAGGATCCAAGTGCAGCGTGATTTTGGGGATTAACATCAGGATCTATTTCTCGCTGGCTCGAAGGGCCGAATGGCCTCCTCCTGCACCTGTTTTCTATGTTTCTATCTTCCCCTTGCTCTACCTATAATACTTGACTTTATTGATTGTATTTACTAGTGCTTTAATTCCCCATTTACTAGTGCCCTCCCCTAATTCCCCATTTACTAGTACTCTCTAATCCCCATTTGCTAGTGCTCTCCTCTAATTCCCCATTTATTAGTACTCTCCCCTAATTCCCCATTTACTAGTGCTCTCCTCTAATACCCCATTTACGATAGTTCTCAATAGTTTTCAAGAGAGAGTTAGAGTTGTCTTCGGGCTGAGGGAGTCAAGGGATATGGGGGAAAAGCAGGAATGGAGTACTGATTGTGGATGATCAGCCATGATCATATTGAA